>NC_092336.1:202513400-202820500 GCF_046630445.1 Rutidosis leptorrhynchoides | reverse complement strand
AATTGGTTGATATTTCTACAAAGATTATTGGAGTTGATCAACGTAAAACGTTGTTGGGCAAGTTGGGAGTTAAACAACTTTCAACATCCCATCTTGAGGGGGAGTATTATTGTCAACCGAAGTCAACATAACTGAAGTCAGCATAGCTTATTTATAAGTCAAGGTTCTGTTTTGTATTTAATAATAGTAGAAGGGGTGTAACCGTAATTAGTGACTTAATTAATTTGTTAGAAAGTTGTTACAGTCGGTTTGAAGGTTAATGGTAGTTAGTGTAATTGTAATGAAATTTTCACTCTCGTTCTTGTTTATATTTAGCAACCTGCTGTTATAATATGTGTTGACCATAATATTAAAGAGGCTCTGAACCAAGACAATCAAGCGAACAAGGTGACGAAGGGAAATTATTATTATGGACTTCGTCGTTATGGTTGTCATCATATCATGGAGACTCTATAAAAACGTTCAGTTAAGGAGCTATGTCATCATTAGATTATTACAATTATAATTGATTACTTTCAGGAGTAAATGGGTTTACCAATAAAACCAATCGATCTAAATGATTTGAGTGAAATGTGTTGGCTAATTTGATTTTGATTTCACCCAAAAAATAATAATGAATTTTGGATTGGTATATGGATCTAAAATAAAATTTATTTTCAACCCGAAAAATCGAATGTGTGATTTAGTGATGGTTAATATACTGTATATGTATCTATACAGTGTTGTAAATCTCCCAAGATCTCCCCGAGATATCTTCCGAGACCTCGTTTTTAGAAGGCAAGCGAGACGAAATGTTCATCTCCCGAGATTTCTTGGTCAACGGGGTCAAACTTATTAAAAGACACGATTTTTCGGATTTTCTTGCTAATTTGTAAGATTTTCTTGTAAAATTCGTAATTTCTAAGATTTTTTTCGCTCATTTTTTGAATATTTTTCTAAAATCTCGTAAAAACGTATATAAATATACATATATTTATGTTTTTATGTATATTTTTATTAAAATAACTATAAAGTCAACGTAAGTCATCGTCCGAGATCTCCCCGAGATTATTCCCAGATGCCGATATCTCCCTAAAAAGTCCAAACGAGATCTCTTCGAGATCCGAATTCTCCAACCTTGTATCTATATATAATATAATATGAATTTGTTGTAAATTCTCTGTTGCAAACTTGTGTATCATGTTTTTGTAATATCCCTCTCATTCAAATCAAAATTATCTCGATCTTTACTGATTCAACTAAATTTCAATAATTTGCTCAATAGGTTCTCTCAAAATCAACATTAGTTCCTGTTGAGAAAAGTGACACTGAATTATAACAAACCGCTAGTAATACTTGAAATAATGACAATAAAGAAACACCAAGATTTAAAGTGGAAAACCCCAATAGGGTAAAAACCACGGACAAGGAAAGAAACGTTTCACTAATATGAATAATAGGAATTACACTTCTCTCTAATTACAAGGATAATCACTAATCTTTATATCTCTTGTAATTAGGAGATTAATCTCACAAACTCTCTATTATACTATTAGAATACAAGAAGATATAAGAAAGAAGATTGAATGTTTTGGGATGCTTAAAAGAGCTTGAATGATGCTCTATTTATAGCAACACAACATGGCATATTGGTAAATACTTATAAGACAAACTTGAAGTGGAATTGGTCATGACTCACTGAAAGTTTTTTGAGTAGATCAACTTGTACACTTAATTCCTTCAACAACTAATCACCAGCCATCCACTTATCTATTTTATTATTTCAACAATCTCCCACTTGAAGATTTGATTGAAGCTCAATCAATCTTCACATGATGATCCTTCCTTGCCAATGATGTTGCTTACGTTTCTGCTAGGCCGCATGAGGAACGGCACCAAACAAACTTGTCACGGTTGATTGACTTTGTTAGAAAATCAGCCACATTTTTATCAGTATGAATTTTCTGCATATCCACGGTTCCTTCTTCCACTTTCTCGCGAACGAAGTGATACTGAACTCGTATATGCTTTGTTTTTGAATGAAATGCCGGATTCCTTGCAAGATGCAAGGCACTCTGGTTGTCACAAAATAGAGTGATATTCTTTTGTTTGTGTCCGAGTTCCTCCAACAACATCTTCAACCATACTTCCTCTTTAGTAGCTTGAGTAGCTGCTACATATTCTGCCTCTGTTGTTGACGTCACCACAACTGACTGCAGTTTTGAAACCCAGCTTACTATTCCACCAAAAAGTGTGAAAACATATGCAGTGGTAGATTTACTTTTATCGATATCACCTGCATAATCTGAATCAACATACCCTTTGACAATAAATTTCGGTTCCCCATAACATAATGCAACATCTAAGGTTCCCTTGATGTATCTAAGGATCCTCTTTACCACATTCCAATGCTCTTTACCAGGATTCACCATGTACCGACTAACTACTCCCACTGCATGTGCAATGTCTGGTCTTGTACATATCATTGCGAACATTAAATTTCCCACTGCTGATGCATACGGTACGCGAGACATCTCCTTCCTCTCGTAGTTACTGCTAGGACACATAACGGAGGATAACTTGAGATTAGTAAGAAGTGGGGTTGAGATTGGCTTACTATCTTTCATATTGAAACGCTCCAAGATTTTCCTCAAATAATTCTTTTGAGAAAGCCAAATCTTCCTATTATCTCTGTCTCGGGGAATTTGCATCCCTAGAATCTTGTTTGTGGCACCCAAGTCTTTCATTTCAAACTCCCTAGCCAATTGAGCCTTCAGCTTATTAATACGATCTTTATTGGGGCCTGCAACCAACATGTCGTCTACATATAACGGCAAAATGACAAAATCATTGTCCTCAAACCTCTTGAAATATGCACAAGGGTCTGCATAAAGTCTTTTATATTCAAGGCTCATTATGAAAGAATCAAATCTCTTGTACCAACATCTCGGCGCCTGTTTGAGACCATACAGAGATTTCTTTAACCTACAAACCAAGTTCTTTTTTTCTTGTAGTTCAAAACCTTCTGGTTGAAGCATATAAATTTCTTCTTCAACATTTCCATGAAGAAATGCAGTTTTCACATCTAGCTGCTCTAGATGCAAATCAAATGTAGCACACATCGCTAGAACTACTCGAATTATTTTAAGTCGAACCACAGGAGAAAATATTTCATTAAAGTCCGTACCTTCTTTCTGAGCATATCCTTTAACCACCAGTCTTGCACGATACCGCTCCACTTGATCATCGCCATTTCGCTTGATCTTATACACCCATTTATTTCCAATAGGTTTTCTACCTTTCGGCAATGGCACAAGTTCCCATGTTTTATTTTTATGAAGAGCTTCAATTTCTTCCTGCATAGCTGTCATCCACTGAGATGCATCGGAATGATTCAGTGCCTCGCTAAGAGTTGTTGGCTCTCATTCCTCTGTTAGAAGATAATATGCAACATTGCTTTCTATAATATAATCTGAGTGCCACCCTGGATGTTTCCTTTCCCGATTAGAAGTACGAGTCACTGGAGCTTCATCAACGACTACTTGATTTTCATCGTGCTCTGGTACTACTTCAGAAGAATCTTTATGAAATTCATTATCCACCTGTATTGGTATAGTTTCTTTTGAAGTGTTAACATCCTCAAGATCTTTGTCTTCTTTAAAGACAACATCTCTGCTGATGACTACTTTGTGGGCAGTGGGGTCCTACAAACGATACCCCTTAACTCCATCAGCATACCCCAAGAACAAACACTTTCTGGACTTTGGATCCAACTTTGTAGTTTCTTGAGAATTGTACATTGCGTACACAGGACTTCCAAATACATGAAGGTCAGAATAATCAACTGGTTTTCCAGTCCACATCTCCATCGATGATTTCAACTCAATTGCAGTTGATGGTGACCGATTTATCACATAACAGGCAGTACTTACTGCTTCTGCCCAGAATGATTTCCCCAAGCTTGCAGTTGCCAACATCGCCCTTGTTCTATCTAACAAGGTTCTGTTCATCAGCTCTGCCACTCCGTTTTGTTGAGGAGTGTATGCCGTCGTGAACTACCTTTTGATACCTTCTTGTTTACAGAACTTATCAAATTCATCACCAGTGTATTCTCCTCCATTATCAGTCCTTAAACACTTAATCTTTTTACCAGATTCAAGTTCAACCCGCGCTTTGTAAACTTTGAAAACTTCAAACACATCTGCTTTCCTCTTGATTGGGTACACCCAACATCTCATAGTGTAATCATCAATAAATGATACAAAATACTTTGCTCTTCCTAGAGATTGAACTGGTGCTTGCTACACATCAGAGTGAACCAATTCTAGAACCAACTTACTTCTAGAATTTGATGTGTTAATGCTCACAGAAAGGTAGAGATACCTTTGTAAGACCAGGAATAAGATTTCTTTCAACAAGAATCTTCATACCTTGTTCAGACATGTGTCCAAGCTTTTGATGCCATGTCATAGCAACTTTATCACTTGAACTATTCGAAGCAATGGATGCTTCCGCTTCCCGTACCGTCTCGCATTTTAGAATGTATAAATTAGCACCCACCTTTTCTCCTTTCATAAGTACAACCGCGCCTTTCTTGATTATCATGATCTTCTCATGTATCACCATCTTACAACCAAGATCATCCAATTGTCCTAAAGACAATAAGTTCTTCTTCAAACCCTCCACGTGTCGCACACCTTGAATAGTTCGAACTGTGTAACGACCCGACTTTTTCGACTTGCTTTTATGCCTTGTGTAAGACCCAAGTATTTTCCTTGTACATACGTGTGTTTAAGATCCTTGAAGTGTGAGTTTTGTTGTACATAATTAAGAATGCAAAAGAAGCTGAACTGGGCATTCGGCGTGCCGCGCGGCCTTATGTCGCGCCGCGCCATTACGAGCTAACAGATTCTTCCCTCTTTTTAAATTAGATATTTTGGGGGCAATTTGGTAAAATCACTTTGGGGTTCGACTTTAAGGCCCCAAATCAGTTGTTGGAGTCTCCTTTACTCCATTTCCATCTACCTTATCACTTTCCATTAAATCCTAGAGAGAGAGGAAGTTCTAGAGTGAGAGAGCTCCATTAAAGGAAGAAGGAAGTTGAATCGGGTCTTATTGCGAGTTCTAAAGTCGTTCATCTAGTCGCTAGCTACGTGGTGATTGTGTTGGTAAGTTATAAAACCTAATTTCTTACTTTAATTGTATTAAGGGTTAGGGTTTGGGTTATTGGCACATAAAAACCCATTTGTTAGTGAATTAGGGGTTTTTGGGTGAATTTGGGTCATGTGGACTCAAAGTTGGCTAACTAGGGTTTTCAAAGTATTAATCTATGTTTATGAGCTTAAATTAGTTAGTTAAATTACTAGCACACTTAAATATATGTAAATGGGTGTTAAGTGGGTTAGTGGATGACCCGAAATGGGTGTATTGACTTTAAATGGTCAAATGGGTCAAGATGGTCCTAAGTGGGTTAATGTATGTGTTTGATGCATAAACCTTGTATTGGAAAGCGTCTTAGGACTTAACTTGGCAAATGATTAGGGTTTTGGGGATGTTAACCCAAATATTAGGGTTAGTGTTGCAAATGGGTCAAAATTGCACAATGGGTCAAGATAACCCTAGAATGGAGTTTTAGTGGGTTGACCAACTTGAGTTGTGATTGATATTGTGTAAAATGTAATAGGTGTGTTACCTTGAAGATTCTCGGACTTGATTATCTTTCACAAGAGACTTTGAGGTGAGTGGAGTAATTATACATGTATGTATATGGTATATTTATTTGTATGTTATGGTATGACCCACGGAGCCGGGAGTGCCATAGTGTGTGGGTGAGTGTTCTATGATGTGAACCACGGAGCCGGTAGCATCATAGTGCACGTTTGTGATGTGAACCACGGAGCCGGTAGCATCAAAGTGTGAACCACGGAGCTGGTAGCACTATAAAACAAAGTGTGAACCACGGAGCCGGTAGCACTATAAAAGAGTATGACTCGAATGCGTAGTGACGTGAACCACGGAGCCGGTAGCGTTATAGCATTGCGTATGGTGTGAACCACGGAGCCGGTAGCACCATGACGCGTTTATGGTTAACCATATAGTTATTTATGTATATGTCAGGATGTATCATATTATATTATTACGGAGCTTGTGATATTGATATTGCTAGTTGCGGTATTTGGAGGTAATTAGCTTACTTGGAGTTTGTATGCTAATTGTTATTACTAACGATTATGCGGTGTGTGTAAGTGTATGCAAGTAGGTATATTATATATGTATATGTATAATTATTGCATTCACTAAGCTTTGCTTACCCTCTCGTTGTTTACCTTTTTATAGGTTCGATTGTGGACAAGGGTAAGGGCATTATCTTGGATTAGAGATCCCGCTTTGTTGATTAGGGGACGCTTTTTGGATGTGTTAGTTCTTGGAGTTTGACCGAGACTTGGGTAGTTTAATCCCAAACGCCATGCTCGTAGTGTAGTTTGGTACTTAAACTTTTTGGCGGTCGAAACTCATATTTTGTATTTAAAGTTGTAACTTGGGTCGTGTGGGCCCCGCTTCATAAAACTAATTTTATTAATGGAACGTGCTAGTTTTACATATATGAACTTGTGGGTGAAAGCGTTTTGTCTAAGTATGTCGGGAAACGGCCAAACATTTTCGTGTATTTGGCTCTCAGGGACAGCAGGCTGTCCAGGTGGTTTCGCACGCCGTGCCACCACCTGGCGCACCGCGCCATATGCTAGCCAGTTAAAAAAAAATTGTGATATTTTACACGGGTTTGGTTCGGGTTGTTACAAGTGGTATCAGAGCATGGTCTAAGGGATTTAGGCGACTTGAGATAGGTGCCTAGACTTAGACTTTATTGTATGTGCGCTTTATGCGGGACTTGTAGGACTTTGGGTCTAATCGGGAATTGTTAGTGCTTCGGGTTATGTGAACTAACCTCGTACTAATTGTTTTGTGTTGTGTTTAGTAATCATCAAGCGAGATGGACGTTGTACTAGCGAGTTAATGCGACGTGCTCGCGTAACAATGATTAGCTACCATTGTTACGGGTGCAAATCGTGTCAAACAAGTAATGTACGATGATTGTTGAGCAAGATGGAGTAGTGTGGTGTATATGCATATACAATTGTGTTATGTCCTTTCATTTCGTTGTTTAATCTAATTCATTTTATAGAATGAAGATGAGAAACGGGCACGACACCAATGATGGAAGTACGAGTGAGGACGTTGAGTTCACGGCTAAAGTTGAGGCCATCTTTAAACGTCAAAAGGCGGAGTTCCTCGAGGATGTTAAGAAAATGTTTCTAGATACGATTGACGAGCAATTAGTCAATGTAGTCAAGGAGCAAGTGAAGGCCGTTCATCAAGAGGATAATGTGGGGAGATGGGACTTCTTCTATAAGAATTTCAAGGACTCTCAACCTCCCACCTTCGATGGTGAACGGGACCCACTTAAGAGTGCCCGTTGGATCTCCGATATGGAGGGGGCTTTTCGTACGTGTGAATGTCCTCTTGATAAGAAGACAAGATACGGGTGTCGCATGTTAAGAGGTGATGCTAAATTGTGGTGGGACGCAAAGATTCAAGTTTATGGCGAAGAACAATGTATGGAGTTCACATGGGATGAATTCAAGGCGGAGTTTTTCGATGAGTACCGAACTTCGGCCGATCTTACAAGGCTTAAGGATGAGTTATGTTCCTTGAGGCAAGGGTCGATGGATTTGAACACTCTCAAATCCGTGTTTTTGTCTAAGACCCAATTTTGCCCGGAGTATATCGGGAATGATAAGATGTTGAAAGAAGATTTTTATCGGATCTTGAATGATAGTTATCAAGAGAAGATAAGTGTGAATGTGGTGAAGAGCTTTGATGAATTGTTCAATATGGCGAAGGGTTTTGAAGCACTTGTGATAAGGAAGGGTGGTTTTACTTTTGGTAAGAGGAAGTTCGAGAATTCGAGCCATTCGAACTTCTCAAACAAGAAAAGTAAGAAAGGTTCCGAAAGTGTTGGTAGTGTGAAGAAAGGTACGTCCGGGGGTTTTGGGCCCAAATGTTATAATTGTGGGCAACAAGGACACATGGCTCGCGATTATACAAGTGCGACTTCAACACCAAAAGTCACTTGTTATAATTGTGGCAAAGAGGGGCACAAGAGGCCGGAATGTCCCGAATTGAATAAAGATAATGTTAAGGGGTTGGAGAAGGAGGCAGGTACGGCTAGGGGTCGCAATTATTTGATGACCAATGATGAAGCCAAACAATCGAACGAAGTTGTCTCAGGTACTTTCATGGTTAATTCTAATCCGGCAAGGATACTTTTTGATAGTGGTGCTAACTTTTCGTTCGTGTCACCAAAATTCGTGCCTAAACTTAATAAACCATTAGCTAAGTTGAGACGTCCGGTAGAAGTCGAAATAGCGGACGGCAAGACGGTGTTAGTGGTTGATGTGTGTAATAATTGTGATGTTGTATTTGGTGTCGAAAACTTTAAAATTGATCTAATCCCGATGACTTTGGGTGATTTCGATATCGTTGTTGGTATGGATTGGCTCGATCGAAATAGAGCCGATATTGCATGCCATGAAAAATCTATTCGGGCGAGGGCCCCGAGTGGGGGAGAGTTAATTATTCACGGTGATAAACGAAGAAGACTTGTGCCGATATGTTCTTTTGCACGGGCACGTCGTTTTCTTGTTAGTGGTGGCATGACTTTTCTTACCCATGTTGTTGATACTCGTGATGAGCCACCACCTATTCGTGAAATTTCGGTGGTAAGTGAATTTGAAGACGTTTTTCCGGATGAGTTACCGGGTGTTCCGGCGGAAAGACAAGTTGAATTTCGCATTGAGTTGGTTCCGGGAGCTACTCCCATTGCTAAAACTCCTTATCGTTTAGCGCCAACGGAAATGCAAGAGTTGTTAAATAAAACCCAAGAGTTGCTTGAGAAGGGTTTTATTCGACCGAGTGCTTCGCCATGGGGCGCTCCGGTTTTATTCGTGAAAAAGAAGGATGGTAGTATGCGGATGTGCATCGATTACCGGGAGTTGAATAAAGTGATGATCAAGAATCGTTATCCATTGCCTCGGATTGACGATTTGTTTAACCAACTCAAAGGTGCGACGTATTTCTCTAAGATCAACCTACGGTCCGGCTATCACCAAATGCGGGTCCGCGAGGAAGATATTGAGAAAACGGCTTTTCGAACACGTTATGGGCATTTTGAGTTTGTAGTTATGCCTTTTCGTCTTACGAATGCACCGGCGGCATTCATGGACCTTATGAACCGAGTGTGCCAACCTATGTTGGACAAGTCGGTAATTGTGTTCATTGATGACATACTTGTTTATTCAAGGAGTATGAACGAACATGAACGTCATTTGCGTGAAGTATTGAAGACATTACGAAAGGAGAAGTTGTATGCTAAGTTCTCCAAACGTGAATTTTGGCTAGGGGAAGTTCAATTCCTTGGTCATATTGTGAACAATGAGGGTATTCTAGTGGATCCGGGGAAGATAGAGACGGTGAAGAGTTGGAGACAACCGACTACGCCTATGGAGGTTTGAAGTTTTCTCGGATTGGCCGGTTATTATCGTCGATTTATCCAAGACTTTTCTAAGATCGCTTCTTCGTTGACGAAATTGACGAGGAAGAATGCGAGATTTAATTGGGAGAACGAGCAAAAAATTGCTTTTCAGTTGTTAAAAGAGAAGTTGTGTCAAGCTCCGGTGTTAGTGTTGCCGGAAGGAGTAGAAGACATGACGTTTTATTGTGATGCATCGTTAAATGGGCTCGGGTGTGTTCTAATGCAAAGAGGTAAAGTCATCGCTTATGCCTCTCGACAATTGAAGGAACACGAAACGAGATATCTGACTCATGATCTTGAGTTGGCGGCGGTTGTGCATGCGTTGAAAATTTGGCGCCATTACTTGTATGGTGTCAAGTGTACGATTTATTCGGATCATAAGAGTTTGAAACATCTCTTTAATCAACGAGATTTGAATTATCGCCAACGAAGGTGGATGGATGTGGTGAAAGATTATGATTGTGAGATACTTTATCATCCGGGCAAGGCGAATGTGGTCGCGGATGCGTTGAGTCGAAAGAATCATCACCCGACGTTACGATTGGGATTGTTACGTATGATTATTACTAACGATTTTCTTGAAAAACTTGGTGTGATTCAAATTGAGGCTTACGTTCACAACAAGCATGAGGAACGAATTGTGGGGCAATTGGAGTTTATTACTATGGGTTCGCGTGGTTTGTTGTCTTTTCAAGGAAGAGTGTGGGTGCCTAAGATGGGTGATTATCGACAAGTGCTACTTGATGAAGCACATAAGTCAAAGTATTCCATTCATCCGGGCGCGACGAAAATGTACCTTGATTTAGGGAAAGATTATTGGTGGCCGGGCATGAAACGTGATGTTGTAAAATATGTTGAACAATGTGTTACATGTTTGCAAGTTAAGGTAGAGCACCAAAAGCCGTATGGTAAGTTACAACCGTTAGAAATCCCAAAGTGGAAATGGGAGCACATTACCATGGATTTCATCACAAAGTTACCTAAAACGGCGAGGACCCAATTTGATTCGATTTGGGTTATAGTTGATCGATTAACGAAAAGTGCTTTGTTTCTTCCCATTAAGGAAGCGATATCGTCGGAGACCTTGGCTAAGTTGTTTATCAAGGAAGTCATCTCTCGACACGGAGTTGCTATATCTATTATTTCGGATCGAGATACCCGTTTTACATCTCGGTTTTAGGAGGGTACACAATTGAAATTGAGTACGGCGTATCATCCTCAAACGGACGGTCAAACTGAGCGTACGAATCAAACATTGGAGGATATGTTACGGGCGTGTATTATTGATTTTGGGGGTAGTTGGGATGAGCACTTACCCTTGGTGGAATTCTCGTACAATAATAGTTATCATACTAGTATTGGGATGCCACCTTATGAGATGCTTTATGGGCGTAGGTGTCGAACCCCGATTTGATGGGGTGAAGTGGGATAAAAGGAAATCGGGAGTACCGATTTGGTTTTAGAGACGAATAACAAGATTGACATTATTCGGGATCATTTGAAGAAGGCTCAAGATAGACAAAAGTCGTATGCCGACAAACGTAGACGAACGATCGAATTTCAAGAAGGTGACATGGTGATGCTTAAGGTTTCGCCATGGAAAGGTATTATTCGATTTCGAAAACGGGAAAAGTTAGCTCCTCGATTTATTGGACCATTTAAGGTTTTAGCTCGCGTTGGTGAAGTCGCGTATCGGTTGGAATTACCCTAAGAGCTTGCGGGGATCCATAATACATTTCATGTTTTCCATCTCCGTATGTGTCTTGCAGATGATTCATCTTGGGTGCCATTAGACGAGATTGAGTTAAACAATAAGTTAGAGTATATTGAGGAGCCGATTTCTATACTTGATGAGAAGGTCAAAAGGTTGAGGCATAAAGAGGTTAGGACCTTCAAAGTTCAATGGCGACGGAGTAAGGGTTTCGAGTTTACTTGGGAGCCCGAAGAGTTTGTGTTGGTTTATCTTCTTTCTTGTCATGCGGCTTTGATCGAGATGAAGCAATCCGAATAAGTGGGGGAGAGTTGTAAGACCCAAGTATTTTCCTTGTACATACGTGTGTTTACGATCCTTGAAGTGGGAGTTTTGTTGTACATAATTAAAAATGCAAAAGAAGCTGAACTGGGCATTCGGCGCGCCGCGCGGCCTTATGGCGTGCCGCGCCATTACGGGCTGACAGATTCTTCCCTCTTTTTAAATTAGATATTTTGGGGGCAATTTGGTAAAATCACTTTGGGTCCGACTTTAAGGCCCTAAATCAGTTGTTGGAGTCTCCTTTACTCCATTTCCATCTACCTTATCACTTTCCATTAAATCCTAGAGAGAGAGGAAGTTCTAGAGTGAGAGCGCTCCATTAAAGGAAGAAGGAAGTTGAATCGGGTCTTATTGAGAGTTCTAAAGTCGTTCATCTAGTCGCTAGCTACGTGGTGATTGTGTTGGTAAGTTATAAAACCTAATTTCTTACTTTAATTGTATTAAGGGTTAGGGTTTGGGTTATTGGCACATAAAAACCCATTTGTTAGTGAATTAGGGGTTTTTGGGTGAATTTGGGTCATGTGGACTCAAAGTTGGCTAACTAGGGTTTTCAAAGTATTAATCTATGTTTATGAGCTTAAATTAGTTAGTTAAATTACTAGCACACTTAAATATATGTGAAGGGGTGTTAAGTGGGTTAGTGGATGACCCGAAATGGGTGTATTGACTTTAAATGGTCAAATGGGTCAATATGGTCCTAAGTGGGTTAATGTATGTGTTTGATGCATAAACCTTGTATTGGAAAGCGTCTTAGGACTTAACTTGGCAAATGATTAGGGTTTTGGGGATGTTAACCCAAATATTAGGGTTAGTGTTGCAAATGGGTCAAAATTGCACAATGGGTCAAGATAACCCTAGAATGGAGTTTTAGTGGGTTGACCAACTTGAGTTGTGATTGATATTGTGTAAAATGTAATAGGTGTGTTACCTTGAAGATTCTCGGACTTGATTATCTTTCACAAGAGACTTTGAGGTGAGTGGAGTAATTATACATGTATGTATATGGTATATTTATTTGTATGCTATGGTATGACCCACGGAGCCGGGAGTGCCATAGTGTGTGGGTGAGTGTGCTATGATGTGAACCACGAAGCCGGTAGCATTATAGTGCACGTTTGTAATGTGAACCACGGAGCCGGTAGCATCAAAGTGTGAACCACGGAGCCGGTAGCACTATAAAACAAAGTGTGAACCACGAAGCCGGTAGCACTATAAAAGAGTATGACTCGAATGCGTAGTGACGTGAACCACGGAGCCGGTAGCATTATAGCATTGCGTATGGTGTGAACCACGGAGCCGGTAGCACCATGACGCATTTATGGTTAACCATATAGCTATTTATGTATATGTCGGGATGTATCATATTATATTATTGCGGAGCTTGTGATATTGATATTGCTAGTTGCGGTATTTGGAGGTAATTAGCTTACTTGGAGTTTGTATGCTAATTGTTATTACTAACGATTATGCGGTGTGTGTAAGTGTATCCAAGTAGGTATATTATATATGTATATGTATAATTATTGCATTCAGTAAGCTTTGCTTACCCTCTCGTTGTTTACCTTTTTATAGGTTCGATTGTGGACAAGGGTAAGGGCATTATCTTGGATTAGAGATCCCGCTTTGTTGATTAGGGGACGCTTTTTGGATGTGTTAGTTCTTGGAGTTTGACCGAGACTTGGGTAGTTTAATCCCAAACGCCATGCTCGTAGTGTAGTTTGGTACTTAAACTTTTTGGCGATCGAAACTCATATTTTGTATTTAAACTTGTAACCTGGGTCATGTGGGCCCCGCTTCATAAAACTAATTTTATTAATGGAACGTGCTAGTTTTACATATATGAACTTGTGGGTGAAAGCGTTTTGTCTAATTATGTCAGGAAACGGCCAAACATTTTCGTGTATTTGGCTCTCGGGGGCAGCAGGCTGTCCAGGTGGTTTCGCGCGCCGCGCCACCACCTGGCGCGCCGCGCCATATGCTGGCCAGTAAAAAAAAAATTTGTGATATTTTGCACGGGTTTGGTTCGGGTTGTTACACCTTGTGTTTTTGTGAAACTGCGTATTTGTGCGTATTGTGCTACTTTATACTCTGGAATCTTAATATACATGGTTTACTTTTATTTATACATTAAAACGTGCCTTAGAGTACGTATGATACTTAACTTGATCACCGGAAGCCTTTATGACCGTTAGTGTCACTTGACGTTTCGAATAAACCGCGAACTGCGCACACGTTTAACTTTTGTCGTAATCGGAATATTATGACTACAAAATCTTAATTATTATTTTATTATAATAATTATTTGGGTTTTTGGATGCTTAATTACGCGTAGTAATTTACTTATGCTTACTAGTTAGTCTTGTTGGACTTTCTACCTTGTTGGGCCTTAGCCCACCCTACACTAGTTAGTGGACTATTTAATTAGCCCAATTATTAATAGCTAGTGACCCATTAATAAGTAAGACAAATGCCCATTTATTAGAGGGAACATGCTAGCATTTTTATCAAGTATTATCCTTAATGTTGCATGGGATCCTAACATAAGCACCAACTTTAGACAACCATTAACCATAAAGCAAAAAGTTGTCCCCCTTGTTCCCCCCATGTTCCCACATTTTTAACATCACCACCACCTCCTCACCATCTATAAATACAAGCCTTAATCCATCCATTTTACACTTGCTCTCATTTGCATTTCACACACACTCACTCTCTAATTCTCTCTCTAGTCTTTCTCTCTCTAAAAAGTGTAAGTATTTTGAATTTCTCTTCTTCTTCTCCTTCTCATCTTCACGAATTCATCATCATCATCATGGGTCTAGCTTTTTAGCTTTGATCTTGATTACATCTTCTAGATTCAAACATGGATTTGAATCCTTCAAGAACATGGAAGATTCAAGCTTTCTAACTTTGAATCTTCACCCACTTTGTAGATCTATATCTTTTAACTTTAAATCTTGTTATTTTATTATAAAGATTCAAACTTGTGTTTGTAATCTTCATGTAACTTAAAGATCCAAGCTTTATGCTTTAAGATCTTCAAGAACAACCAAGATGCAAGCTTTCTAGCTTGAATCTTCATATCTTTTGATGGATCTAAGTTTTCTAACTTATGATCTCATTATTTTGTTATAAAGATCAAAACTTGTGTTTATGGTCTTCATGTAACTTAAAGATCTAAGCTTTATGCTTCAAGTTCTTCAAGAACACTAAAGGTTCAAGCTTTGTGACCTTATAACTTGTGTGAAAGGGATTCAAGCTCTCTAGCTTAGGGTTCCATCACTTCATTTGACTTTGATTATGTTCATACTTGCTTAATTGAAGTAAAGTTTGTAGCTTTAGTTGTAAATGTAACTTGTAATTGTGTTAAGACTAAGGATATGATGTAACCTTGGTTCATCATCCATCTAAGACTCTTAAATTTGTTGTGTTCTTACTTGGTCTTAACATATTGTGTGTTGATGGTAGAATCTTGGTCAAGGTGATGCTAACCCATCAACGAGTTGTACACTTGAAGCTACATGCATCAAGGATGAGAACCGTGATGAGCATCAAGTACTAAGAACCCCACTGGAGCACCTTGCTTACTGTTTTCGGGAAAGCTGATTTTCAGTTAGTTCGGTTCGAGTAGATGATTTTCCGTTTAGACCTCGTCTTAATCCGAGTTACGGTTTAGGATTTATGGCCTTCCGAAAGTCACTACACCCTATTAACGTTGTGCTGAAATTTCTGACCTACTCGCACTTAAACCGTCGCTACGGTCAAACGAAGACGAGTTTGGTTCTGAAAAATTGGTCAGCAACTAGGGGACTCATATACGGAGCCATAGCCACTGATTACGCGTCTTTTCGATTTACGTAGAGGTCGTAGCAGTTGACCGAAGTTAGCCTATTGTTTTGATCTGTATACTTGTTAAACTTACTTAGCTTCTATGATGATGAATGATGATGATGATGACACTTAAACTTAATTTATGAACTTTCAAAACTTTTTGGGATAACATACTGACCTAGTAACCTTTGACTTAGGTTGACGACCTTTCGGACCGACTTACTACTTGCATACTTTCATTATCGACTTTACCGCTCTTATCACTGTGAGTTATAGCATCCCTTTTTACTTATACTATTTTTTGGGACTGAGAATACATGCGCTTTTTATGTTTTACTTACTTGACGCGAGTACTTAAACTTTACATATGTGTGGGTTATACAACGGCATAAAGATTCCCCTTAGCACTGTAACGTTTAACTATTGGTTTTTGAACCGGTAGACGCGAATATTAGATATGGATCCATAGGGTTTGACATCCCCACTCGGGCTAGTCGCGCTAGCATTTAACGGGTGTTTAATACTTCGAGGACATACGCACTCGCCAGGTGTACTTTTAGGGGGTGATATTTATATTTACGTTAAGTCTAGTTACCATGTGCCCACGGTTATACATATACTTTTCATACTGTTTGAAACATTGAAATCTCGTGGCCTACATTACATTACTGTTACAGACAAACTATAGCTCACCAACATTCGTGTTGACTTTTTAAGAATGTATTTCTCAGGTGCCTAGACGTTGTTGTTTCCGCTGTTTAGACTTGCTGTCTTGGTGTTAAACTTGCTGTTAAGGACCTGCTGTGCTAGAATTTCCGCTGCATTACTTAGAGATGTCTCAATCATGAAACTTTTTCTTTGCATTCGTAGTTTATGTTATTATCAAATAATGACTTTGTAACGACCTTTGTGTCACGTTATCTTTTGTAAATGCTATCTTTTATGAATGCAAAACTGGTTTTCAAACAGCATGTAGTACTTGACCGTGCAAAGATCCTGTTGTTGACGAATCGTACATGATGGTTTTGTACGGGGCGTCACATATCAGAGCATTGATTGTAGGGAATTAGGTTGCATTAGTGAGTCTAGACCAGGCCAAGTAGTATTCACTAATAGGACTAATCTACAACTTGCTCATTTACTAGTTTCTGCGGACTGCTACATGCTATTGTTAGACCTTACTGCATGCTACTGCTTATTACTACTGCATGATACTGCTTACTTTTACTGCTATGTGAACTTGTTGTATGCTATTGCTTATTCTCCCTACTGTATGCTACTATCTGCTTTCGATTGCATGTTACTTCTGTTTAGTACTGTTAATATTGCCATGCTATATACTGCTGTAGACGATCTAGGTTACTCTAGTGCCTAATTATGTGCTTGCTTCATGCCTGCTATTCACTGTACCGACTTGGAGAACTTATCTTTCCTAGTTCAGATGTTTTTCTGAACTACTTTCCCACTCGTCTAACCCTAAGGATTGGTATTGTAATCCACCTGTTACTACCGTTCCACCATTTCGGAGATTGAAACGTTACTTCACGCAATCTAGGAAGAGTACCCCTCGGATTACACACCCGCTAATGTTGATCCTCGGAGGAGGAGACATGTGAGGGCTTGTCGGAGTAACCGCACCCCGAGCTCACTCTAAATAGCCACGTACGACGTGTGAACATTCGAAGGTTTTTCAGTTCCTGTAAGATGGCTCGTATCTCGTACGCTTTCATGACCATCACTTATCTCTTTCGTTCTTCACCACTACTCGACGATCTAACGACACTTCTGGATTTAGGACCCTAACACTCTTAGGCATTGGGGAAGTCGGGAGGACATCTACTTTCACAAGGTCGGAGTGCCTTCTACTGATGCCCAGCCATACCCAAAGACTTGGGAGTCGCCTCAAAACATATCGTATTACTACTTGCTACACATACAACTCGACGCAAGACCCAGATTGAATTTATAGAAAGGTACCTAACGATGTTACATGAACCCGAACATTTTAAAGAAATTTCGGGACATTTAGGCATTGGTGCATGACCTACGGAACCTACGCACCCACACCAAGAAACCGTGAGATTAATTATGTAAATTTGGTTCTGAGATAGCATAGATAAAGCACTGTTAGATGAAATTGAGTAGAACTTGGAGTGATCACGTTACATTGACCATATGGAGTGATATTGGAATGAACGTACGATTTAGTACAATATAATGACACCAGGCCAGCGTGGTTATATTGAAGTAAATCATGCAAAAGTTCCAATGTTACTATATAAGGAATATGAAGCGATTCAAGAGAAATTTTGGTAGGAACCACTTGAGTATACGCATTATGGTCTGTTGGAGGTAGGGAAAGAATAACCACGTAGCTCAGATATTGGACAAGGAAGGCTTTTATTGCAGAATTGATAACCCAAAAATTTGTTATAGATGTAGACACCCTGGATACTTAAGGAAAAAGTTCTAAAATAGGAAAAACTTTGGACTCACTTGCGGTAGAGCGATCGTTATGGAAACTCGCATGGATCCTGATTATAGTTAGGGGACGATTTGTCACAACGTTTTATTGTCTCAAGGTGGTTTAATACCAGAGCGATAGAAACTTTATATCTAAGAACCTTAGTGTTATGACTGATAAGCCATTAACAACCATGAGCGTTAAGTATTCTATAGGATAAGCTAATGGTAAGCTAGCAGAGATAGAGGAGTAATTTAAGGTAGTACCTTAAAATTAACAGGTAGGTCATTTGGAGATGACCTCATGCCAACAAAACATGGAAGTTTTATAGTAGTAGTTGGAAGGGATTAGTTACCTGCGCACAAGCAGATGTTATTTGAAAAGATTGATAAAATTTTTCACGGTAGTATAATAAGATTTGGTTGGAATGAACCTTAAGATTAACCTAATACTCATCAAGTTAGAAAGCTTGATGTAAAAGTTGGAATGAACTTTAGGGTTAACCTAATACTCATCGAGTTTGGAAGCTTTTATGAAATAGTTGGAATGGACTGGCTTTCAAGGATGAAAGTGAAAGTTATTTGTAGTAAGAAGATTATTCGTATACCTCGCGAGAATGGTGAGCCAAAAGCCATCTGGATTACTTCAACAACCCGAGATCCCACAATGGAAATGGGAAGGGATGACGATGGATTTCATCCCAAAGCAACCGAAAACAATAGGCAGTTATGACACTATCGGGATTATCATTGACCGCCTCACCAAATCTGCTCACTTTCTAGCAATGAAAGGAAACCGATGTAATGGACAAACTTCGATACATAGAGGAAATTGTACCCCGTCACTTCATCGATTCAAATTCTATATTTAAGACTACCCAAGAATCTTATTTGATACTCATTATTACGCAACTCTAAATCCTAACTTATTTTGAGAGATTCCTTGTTCGGTGTTAATCACACCATCATCCTTCTTACTTTGGTATTAGTTATACCAGTTCAAAATTTTCTGAATCAATGGGAGGTTAATTCTCATCCACATACTCTCCCTTTCGTATCTCACTTATAAGCAACAACTTCACACTTAAGCATTTTTGGTCAAAGAACTTATGCCCTACTAATAGTCATCAACCACATTTACATGCAATAGTTTTCATTACCTCAAAATTCACCCGAAATTTTCAAAAATCTTTTACTCATGAAGCTTTTTCCAACTTGTAGCCTCCGAAATATGAAAATTTTGTTGCCAAAATTTTACACACATTATTTTACTGTGCGATCCTCTCAAAGTTTTATAAAAATAAATTTATTGTCATTCGTACAAATTTTAGAAACCGTATATGTTAAAGTAAATAATTACTTATTTTTACGAGTACACATGAAATTTTACTTTCACTTTTACAAATCCATTCCTTTATTCGAAAGATATGTTACATAGAACAGTACATGTTGTACATAACCCTAGTTACTAAGAACTTCGTTTCTTTTCTTACATTGTCACCTTAAACGATTTCTATAAAATTTTCGTTGCTTACTATATAAAATTTTTCGTTGCTTATTCGTATCCAAGTCATCATGAAGACCTTACAACCGTCGAAATTGAGAGATCCAGGTGTGTGTGTGTAGGTGATGAAGGCACTTACTACCACGTCACGCAGAGCCTTCGGGCATCCACTAACACTTAAACCATTCAAAATTTTTGCGTTACCCCAGGGATCTTATTTGCCACACCTGTCAGAGCAATGATCTTTCTTACATAACTCGAAGTCCTGACTTGTTCCAAGAGATTCACATCTAGCGATACTAACACCATCAGTATTCCGACTTTAATATTGGCCATAACCTGTTTGGCATTTTGCAAAGTCAAGAAGTGATTAACTTCTCGTCCTCATGCTATATCCTTCATACCTCACTTTTTAGCAACGACTTCACACGTGAACATTTTTGGTCCAAATACTTATGTCCTTATAATTATCAAACCTACATTTAATTCTTTAGTTTTTATTACCTAGTGACATGTCACCCGAGGATTCAAAGACTTTTCACTCGATCTTTTTCAACTCGTAACCTTTGAAATATGAAAAACTATGTTTATCAAAATTTTTACACGGTGATTTTTACCCGTTGTTTATTTGTGCGGTCCTCACGAGATTTACGGGCAAATGAAAGTAATAAAGTTTTTCTGTCACTTATGCGATTTGTAAAATCATATATGTATGTATATAATTAAGTTAATAAACTACCTTTATTTATTTGGGGTTAGTACATACTAAGTTATACCTTCAAATTATTTAAAAGTCGCTCCTTTATCGAGTTATTTAACATAAGTCAAATAGTTTTGTGCAAAATGGTACATGTTGTACATACTTCTAAATTCACTAGGAACTTCGTTCCGTTTATATTTTCATATCAAATGTTTAAAGGTTTTTCAAAACTTCCTTGGTTGATTTTATTAAAAGTTTTCGTATTAAATTACACCATGTACGGATCACACTTCTTCTCGCCGTCCTTTAGGGATTAAGCTTACTATTAAGATCCTTGTTAAAAACTCTTGAGCCACTTTGGATGGCATATTTATAAAAAATTTTAGGAAGTCCTTACGCTCATAAAATGTTCCTCTTAAGGTTAGACATGGCAAAAACGCAGGCCGATAAATCAGTTTTCTGAGGTACGCTCAGTGGTCATCCTATCGTAGGAAAGGCACTAGGCGGGTTTCTACTCTCAATGTTTCACGATTAATTGCAACACCCTCTTAAACATCATCTCTATGAATCAGTATATTGAGGTACAAGAAATCATTTTTGGAGATTCTTTTCACTTGGAGTAAACCATTCTTTAGGACCAAGAGTTCACGTATCTTCTCATCCGCGCATCCCCTTAAGTATAAGGATAAATTCAGATCAACTTATTCGTTGTACGAAGAGTTCACTCTCATTCAAAAATAACACCTTTCGTACGATTTTCTTTCGGAAATGTAATATTAAATACTTTAAGAATCTATGAATCTTGTTATCCTCTTGGAAGGGACTGCTTAAAATGTCTATAACACAGATACACATTCCTTCCTTCGTTGGTTGCAACTATAAGTTGTTCTAGTTAATGATAACCCTAACTTCAACATGTAACTGAATGGATAAATTTACATTATGGAACTGTGCTTTCTTTCCATCCAAGGATAAGTTCACCTGCAGTGTGGTAAACTGGGCGATATCCTTCATTGTTCGTTCAGACCGTCCTGAAGACACTATAAATAATTATGGCTTGCATTGCATATAAGTCTAATTAGTCACTTCCGGCTAAAATTTCAATTCATTTATTCAAATGAAACGTTTCTTAAATATCGGGTTCTTTATGCCTTTGGTCTCCTTCCGAAATTAAGGGATTAGTACAAAATCCATGGCTAACACTATGCAGACATCAAATCGCATGGTTATGATCACCATGTTTTCCATTCTACCTGTCAGCTTGTATTGCGACATAAGCACTCAATGTTTTAGATGAGTTTAGAAACATTCATGATATATTTCATGCATCCGGCTTACTGAAGATGCCTGTAGGGCTAAAAACATCATCTTTCCTTTTGTAGATATATATTCGGATGACATATTCGTATTAGCAAGAAACAAAATCAATTTGTTGATCTCTTTGGACAAGAGACTTAATTAATTTCATATACCTATTCTTACTTTTATACGCCCAAGTACCTTTCGAGGTAAATAACTCACTTCTGAGCCCACGAGTCTCACGGAACCTTGATACGCTACTTCTTATTTAAATACGGTACCATTTTAGTCACTCATCAAATTTCGGGACGAAATTTCCATTAACAGGTGGGTAATGTAACGACCCGACTTTTTCGACTTGCTTTTATGCCTTGTGTTTTTGCGAAACTGCGTATTTGTACGTATCGTGCTACTTTATACTCTGGAATCTTAATATACATGGTTTACTTTCATTTATACATTAAAACGTGCCTTAAAGTACGTAGAATACTTAACTTGATCACCAGAAGCCTTTATGACCGTTAGTGTCACTTGACCTTTCGAATAAACTGCGAACTGCGCATACGTTTAACTTTTGTCGTAATCGGAATATTATGACTACAAAATCTTAATTATTATTTTATAATAATAATTACTTGGGTTTTTGGATACTTAATTACGCGTAGTAATTTACTTATGCTTACTAGTTAGTCTTGTTGGACTTTCTACCTTGTTGGGCCTTAGCCCACCCTACACTAGTTAGTGGGCTATTTAATTAGCCCAATTATTAATAGCTAGTGACCCATTAATAAGTAAGATAAATGCCCATTTATTAGAGGGAACATGCTAGCATTTTTGTCAAGTATTATCCTTAATGTTGCTGTGACGACCCGGAAATTTCCGACTAAATTTAAACTTTATCTTTATATTATTCTGACACGATAAACAATGTTTGTTAAGTTATATCTCACGGATTTTAAACTATGTTTATACATTCATTTAAACCTCGACCAAATTCCAATGATTCACTAACCATTAAATGAACATATATGAATATGTATGTATATGTGTATATGTTATAAATTGAAAATGTCAACAAAGTATTTAAAAGTATAATGCTTTATATGAACGTATTTGTTTCAATATGATTATCGACGAAATTAAAAAAAAATATATATTAAATGATTGAATTATCAGAAACATTGAATTATGATTACAAGTCTCTGTTGAGAGGTCCACTATGATTTGAGAAATCTATTCCTCTTAACGATATTCGAAATAATTTGTAAAGCTATTTATAAATAAAAATAAAAAGTGTCATTTACGAAAGTTAGACAAAAGCTAGTGGAGAATTGGTTTCCATAATATTCTATTAATCTATTTTCAAACGTACAAAAACGTTTTCAGTTTAAAAAGAACTTTATTATTAAAACGTATATAACTTTTATAAATATCTAGAATCACTTTTGATAACTCATTACTTAACCAGTATAATAAATATAACGATATTTATATTTTATTTCATTAAATATATATAACGATTTAAATTAATATTATATATATTTATACGCGTATTATACATACATAGTTTTTATACTTTTACTATACTTTAACTTTACCTTTACTTTACTTTTACTTTACTTTAACTTTAATAATTTACTTTAATAATTCATACTTTAATAATTCACTTTAATAATTCATACTTTAATAATTCATACTTTAATAATTCACTTTAATAATTCATACTTTAATAATTCACTTTAATAATTCATACTTTAATAATTCACTTTAATAATTCATACTTTAGTAATTCACTTTAATAATTCAAAAATCTATTATAAATAGAATTCAATAGGTTTCATTATTTCATAGAAACTTGAAAATATATTTCTCTAAACTCTCTCAATCGATTCACATATATATATATATATATATATATATATATATATATATATATATATATATATATATAGTTACTCTGTATTATTTCAAGATATTATTAGTATACATAAAATATTACGACGAAGTGATGTCCGAGTGATTTCAAAATAGTTTTTTTTGAATGAGTCGAAGCTAAGGAAATTATGGGTTATAGCTATGGAGGTGATGGGTATGGTTCATGGGTATGCTCGTGAGGTCAATCTAGTGTTTATCATCTCCGTTGCGTCTACGTACTTTCCTGCAATATTGAATCTCAATATTGATACGTGAGCACTCATAACTTAACTTTTATATATCAATAGTGTATCCCTGACTAGTGCTCGAGTATATAGGATAATGCATGCTTGTACATTCGATATTGTCCTTAGATAGGTTTGTTGAATCCTGAATTAGATACATATGCTACTGAGATAGGGTATATGATATGCATGTCATTGGAAAGCTAGCGAAAAATTAAGAACTTTTCATTTAGATATCGAATGGTTTCGATGAACGGATTTGAAGTTATAGTCAACTGAATTTTAGTATTATTGTTAAAATGATTATTATTACTATCGTCGTTATTATTTTAATAGAAATATTATTGTTATTATAAAATATCATTATTACTATTATGTTAGTATTATCATTTTATCATAATAACATTTTTAGTAAATATAAATATTGTTATTTTTTTATAGAATAATAATAATAATTACTACAAAATAATACAACTTTTACTTATTATTATTATGATCAATATTATTTTATCAAATAAATAGGGGATACAAAGATATTTTTCACCACGCATAATATAATTACATTAATAATACTTACCACTATAGTTTTAAGATATTAAGTGAACTTTATAAATTTTACTACTTAAGATATATAAAAGTATATTTTATCATATATAAACGTTAATATAAATTTTTATTAATAAATGACTTTTATTATTAATAAAATGTAATAAATATATTTAAATATATAAAACGAATATAGTTAAGTTATATAATAAACACGTATAAATTTTAGAAGTCATTTTGGGTCAAGTTGACTTTTGTTGACTTTTGCATATTAGTCTCGAGCATTAGGATTGTGGTACACTATGACTTGATCAAAAATTGTTAGACAAATATTGACCAACATATAAATATATATAATTAATATAGGTTCGTGAATCCGAGGCCAACCTTGCACTTGTTAAATGACGTTATATGTATTTTTACTACGAAATACAGTATGGTGAGTTTCATTTGCTCCCTTTTATATATATTTTTGGGACTGAGAATACATGCGCTGTTTTTATAAATGTTTTACGAAATAGGCACAAGTACTAAAACTAATTCTACGTGGGTTTAAACCAGAAATATACCTTTAGCTTGGTAACATTAAACTACTTGTCTATGTACGGTAGGCGCGAATCCTAAAGATAGATCTATTGGGCCTGACAAACCCCATCCTGACTATGAGATGCTTTAGTACTTCGAGGTTATTTTAAACACACCTGATCTGGTGTACTTCAGAGGGTAAAACATGAACGTTAAGGCTTGTTACCGGGTGCCTACAATTTATAGAATACTCTTATACACTTGCGAGTGTACATATATTTATAAACGGAAATCTTGTGGTCTATTAATATATTGAAATGATTGTTATGATAAACCTATGAACTCACCAACCTTTTGGTTGACACTTTAAAGCATGTTTATTCTCAGGTATTAAAGAAATCTTCCGCTGTGCATTAGCTTATTTTAAGGATATTACTTGGAGTCATTCATGGCGTATTTTGAAAGACGTTGCATTCGAGTCATTGAGTTCATCAAGATTATTATTATGTCAATTATAGTTGGATGTATTATGAAATGGTGTGCATGCCGTCAACTTTCGTTGTAAAGAAAGTTTGTCTTTTAAAAACGAATGCAATGTTTGTAAAATGTATCATATAGAGGTCAAAATACCTCGCGATGTAATCAACTATTGTGAATCGTTTATAATGTATATGAACGGGTCCTTTCAGTTGGTATCAGAGCTGGTTTAATGCCGTTTATTAGCGGGTTAATCGTAGAGGGGGTTCTCACAGTGTTACCTGTGACGAAGCATTGGCTCTTACTCCTCGCGGTCCCTATTAGGGTTGGCTGTACTGCCGAGAGGCGGGCCGTAAAATCAGTGTCTGAGGTACGCTCAGTGGTCACAGGCGGTTAGCTGAGAAGGCACTGAGTGGGATGCGTCCCCAACTTTCAGTTGGTATCAGAGCGGTGGTCTTAGCGAACCAGGTCTTGCATTAGTGTGTCTAACTGATAGTTGTTAAGATGCATTAGTGAGTCTGGACTTCGACCGTGTCTGCATGTCAAAAGTTTTGTTTATCATTTTCAGTCAGAAATCATCTACTTACCATCCTTAGGAAATTACCTGCTTATCATTCTTAGTCTAGACACGTCTTGCTGCATTGATTGCATGAATAGTGTATAGACAAAATTCATATCTTAGCGTATCTGTTAAATCATATCTTATCGTATCTATTACCGTAAACTTTGCCTGACATATTCCGTAAATTCCTCCGTAATCTATGAAATCTTTTGATCTATATATATAGATATTCTATGTAGTTAGAATACCACCCGATAGCCGGAAAATCATTTCGTATCGAAAAATCCTTTATCAAATCGTACGAAATGGAATTCGTCATCAGTTCAAGTTCCCCGGATTCTGAAATGGAATCCCACTCAAGCTCCGAAAGCAGTGTGACTGGAATGGATCAACCAATCAGCCATCATCTATTCTGGATGAATTGGGGATGGGTTCGTAGCCTCCTTAATCATTGGAGACAAGAAGAAGGCGATCCTTTCCATCCACCACATTGCCCTCTTGGCAATGAACCTGAAGCATTTACCGGCGAACCTGTCCGTAACACCATTTTCTCTCTCATTTCCAGAGTATCTCGTCATGATTATATACTACACCAAATTCTAGATCTTATTTATCCGCTCGTCCGAACTGACAATCACCCCGGTGTAATAGAAGAAGTCAACGAGCTTCGCGCTCGGATAGTGGCTTTGGAGAATATGGTGCAAATGTTACAAACACCGGCAGCAGCACCAGCAACATAACCAGTACCACTATCAACAACATCAACAGTACCATTACCACCACCAACAACAACCGCATCGCAAACCTCAACTTCACAATCTGTCCCATGAGCATCGACGTCATACGCTCTGTAGATACTAAGGAATACCACAACGATGAAGTATTGATTCATAACTTCATTGGGAAAACATTCTACGACGATTATGTAATTTCTAAAGTTTAGAAATTATCTATCCTAGCCTTAACCATAAATCAAGTGAGTTTAATTTAATATTAACTCATTAAATCTATATTACATCTGAATAAATATACACATATATTTTCATAAAGACTGTAATAAAATTTTTTTGTACAAAATATTAATTGTGACATTTTTTTAACGGGTAGGTAATACCCGAGAGATATATAAATTCACAATTAATATGTTACATTCTTCGAATCTGATTCAGCAAATCATCCATTATACTCCCTACTTTCACAACAATATACATTCTTTTATAGAAATCAAAACAACCATACTCATTCAAAAATCTAATTACATATTCTGATTTTGAAATCGCCGAATTCAATTCAAGTTATAACCGGTATCATCAATCTTAGATTCTTACATCTTTCAAAGCTATACTTTAACTTCAAAACTGTGTTAGAACATCGTATGTATATTAACGATTATAATCTGTGTTCAAGCCCTTCGAAATACCTGAAGACACTTCAAATAATGAACAATCGAGATGATGATCCAACCACATGTTATCCACAGTTACGTACCTGAAAAACTCTTGAAACCAAAGTCATAATTTAACATGTATCCATGTCAGACCTTTTGACATTTACTAGCTAAAATAACTTTTCAATCCCTTCTAAAAATAGACGGTTTTGTCACAGCTCCAGCAAACCAACTTCAATTGTTCATACGAATAAGCCTTATTATAATGATTACCCCTTCATCATTATTACCGGGGAACCTTTCATATCTCGCCACATTAGCAATAAACTTATTAACAACTTCATTGATCTTTGACTTTCCGAAAAATCTTTATATTTATCAAAACCCCATCATTTACTCATCTGCATCTTGTAACGAGAATTACCATACGAATCATCAGAAATTAGCAATCAGTATTTTGAAATCTCGCAGCATGTGTACGCCAACAATTATATGTGTCTATCTTCTGGACTTATATACTTTGAATGTGAAATTTCTGAAAAACACCCTAAACTGCGAACTAGTTCTCGAAATACTGATGTAGCAGCAAAAACTATAAACGACCTTAACAGTAAAAAGTTTGATGATAAAGAGTAGTGTGTTGGCAAAGCTCAGAAAAAGAGAAGATTTGGTACTGAAAAATACGGATTGAGCAAACCATGAAGAAGGCTGTGGATAAATCACAAGGACGAAATCTACCTTCAAAGAATCCAAATGATTCCGTGTCTGCTGAAGTCATTATCGAATACCTTGCTCCTGACTCTAAACCCTTACGGACAATATTCTTCATCATCCTCTGATATTAGAAATTTTAAGATATCATCGTATCTTTCATTATAAATATCCTCCATATTTCTGAAGATATTCCAATAATTATTCTTATCTGAAATCATTTACCTCTTCGTGCTGTCTATATTACATCATAAAAGAAACTATTTTAGTTTCTAAATTCTGAAACTTTCGAATTTAAAATAGGAATATTTTTGAAGTAGTGTTGGGAACTGAAGCATGAACTAGTATAATAAAATGACACTTGATCAACGTGATTATATTACAGTAAGTCATGCTGAGTTTCTAAATGGAACGTGATGATTCACAGATCATAATGTCATCATGTGCTATGTTACACGACTCTTGTATTCTCTTTAACCTCTAAAATATCAAGAAAATATTTCTTGATGATTCGGCCTTTTCCGAGGTATTCTAGTAATTTGACAAGTCAAGATCGTGCCATTACAATTTCCTTCTTAGAGCATTAACAATGTTCATTCTGAAATTCATATATGCGAATTCTGGACCATTACAAGCGGTGCTTAATCGCAAGAAGAAGAAACGAAAGGACAAAACTCCGAAATAGAAATTGGGGTATAAATCGCAGCAAATAAAAGAGAGCATTAATTGGGGATGACAATGATTATAGAAGACAGAAGCAGGGACATCAAAATATAAGGGAAGATATAAAACCCAACAACAACCCAGAAACTATAAACCGTATATATCGATGCATATAGCAATATAAAGACACGGGAGAACTAAAAACACTATAAAACCAAGAGTATAGTAGAAGTAAATAGATTCTTCTGGAGGTAGATGAAAAAGTAGAACGACAGATATGAAAGTGAGGAGTATATCGAGAATCAGCACTGGATGAAGCATATTGACGAATAATTTTAAAGTAAGAATTGAGGGAGAGAGAATAGAAGGTGTGAATTAAAAGGAAACGAAGGATGTGGATTTATAGTGGAATATCCGACAGAAAAATCGAGATGAATCATCGCATTAAATTGAAGAGGATCATAATTTCCTTAATCACCGAAGAATCAAATCCTATATAGATTACAAAGATTTTCTTTAATCCGGAGATCAACCGTGATGACGTCAAAAGATAAGATGAATCCCTATTTTCTCATTTCACTCTTTTACGATAGCTTCACTCATACGCTTTGAGTAATCGAATTATTTTATCCATACTTCTTAGACATGATAAAACTTCATAATCGTCATAATAACATTCTCATTGTTAGCCATAACGACCTCTATCAAATTTCGGTGACGAAATTTCTTTAACGGGTAGGTACTGTGACGACCCGGAAATTTCCGACTAAATTTAAACTTTATCTTTATATTATTCTGACACGATAAACAATGTTTGTTAAGTTATATCTCAAGGATTTTAAACTATGTTTATACATTCATTTAAACCTCGACCAAATTCCAATGATTCACGAACCATTAAATGAACATATATGAATATGTATGTATATGTGTATATGTTATAAATTGAAAATGTCAACAAAGTATTTAAAAGTATAATGCTTTATATGAACGTATTTGTTTCAATATGATTATCGACGAAATTAAAAAAAATATATATATTAAATGATTGAATTATCAGAAACATTGAATTATGATTACAAGTCTCTGTTGAGAGGTCCACTATGATTTGAGAAATCTATTCCTCTTAACGATATTCGGAATAATTTGTAAAGCTATTTATAAATAAAAATAAAAAGTGTCATTTACGAAAGTTAGACAAAAGCTAGTGGAGAATTGGTTTCCATAATATTCTATTAATCTATTTTCAAACGTACAAAAATGTTTTCAGTTTAAAAAGAACTTTATTATTAAAACATATATAACTTTTATAAATATCTAGAATCACTTTTGACAACTCATTACTTAACCAGTATAATAAATATAACGATATTTATATTTTATTTCATTAAATATATATAACGATTTAAATTAATATTATATATATTTATACGCGTATTATACATACATAGTTTTTATACTTTTACTATACTTTAACTTTACCTTTACTTTACTTTTACTTTACTTTAACTTTAATAATTCATACTTTAATAATTCATACTTTAATAATTCACTTTAATAATTCATACTTTAATAATTCATACTTTAATAATTCACTTTAATAATTCATACTTTAATAATTCATACTTTAATAATTCACTTTAATAATTCATACTTTAATAATTCACTTTAATAATTCATACTTTAATAATTCACTTTAATAATTCATACTTTAGTAATTCACTTTAATAATTCAAAAATCTATTATAAATAGAATTCAATAGGTTTCATTATTTCATAGAAACTTGAAAATATATTTCTCTAAACTCTCTCAATCGATTTACATATATATATATATATATATATATAGTTACTCTGTATTATTTCAAGATATTATTAGTATACATAAAATATTACGACGAAGTGATGTCCGAGTGATTTCAAAATAGTTTTTTTTGAATGAGTCGAAGCTAAGGAAATTATGGGTTATAGCTATGGAGGTGATGGGTATGGTTCATGGGTATGCTCGTGAGGTCAATTTAGTGTTTATCATCTCCGTTGCGTCTACGTACTTTCCTGCAATATTGAATCTCAATATTGATACGTGAGCACTCATAACTGAACTTTTATATATCAATAGTGTATCCATGACTAGTGCTCGAGTATATAGGATTATGCATGCTTGTACATTCGATATTGTCCTTAGATAGGTTTGTTGAATCCTGAATTAGATACATATGCTACTGAGATAGGGTATATGATATGCATGTCATTGGAAAGCTAGCGAAAAATTAAGAACTTTTCATTTAGATATCGAATGATTTCGATGAACGGATTTGAAGTTATAGTCAACTGAATTTTAGTATTATTGTTAAAATGATTATTATTACTATCGTCGTTATTATTTTAATAGAAATATCATTGTTATTATAAAATATCATTATTACTATTATGTTAGTATTATCATTTTATCATAATAACATTTTTAGTAAATATAAATATTGTTATTTTTTTATAGAATAATAATAATTATTATTACAAAATAATACAACTTTTACTTATTATTATTATGATCAATATTATTTTATCAAATAAATAGGGGATACAAAGATATTTTTCACCACGCGTAATATAATTACATTAATAATACTTACCACTATAGTTTTAAGATATTAAGTGAACTTTATAAATTTTACTACTTAAGATATATAAAAGTATATTTTATCATATATAAACGTTAATATAAATTTTTATTAATAAATGACTTTTATTATTAATAAAATGTAATAAATATATTTAAATATATAAAACGAATATAGTTAAGTTATATAATAAACACGTATAAATTTTAGAAGTCATTTTGGGTCAAGTTGACTTTTGTTGACTTTTGCATATTAGTCTCGAGCATTAGGATTGTGGTACACTATGACTTGATCAAAAATTGTTAGACAAATATTGACCAACATATAAATATATATAATTAATATAGGTTCGTGAATCCGAGGCCAACCTTGCACTTGTTAAATGACGTTATATGTATTTTTACTACGAAATACAGTATGGTGAGTTTCATTTGCTCCCTTTTATATATATTTTTGGGACTGAGAATACATGCGCTGTTTTTATAAATGTTTTACGAAATAGGCACAAGTACTAAAACTAATTCTACGTGGGTTTAAACCAGAAATATACCCTTAGCTTGGTAACATTAAACTACTTGTCTATGTACGGTAGGCGAGAATCCTAAAGATAGATCTATTGGGCCTGACAAACCCCATCCTGACTATGGGATGCTTTAGTACTTCGAGGTTATTTTAAACACACCTGATCTGGTGTACTTCAGAGGGTAAAACATGAACGTTAAGGCTTGTTACCGGGTGCCTACAATTTATAGAATACTCTTATACACTTGCAAGTGTACATATATTTATAAACGGAAATATTGTGGTCTATTAATATATTGAAATGATTGTTATGATAAACCTATGAACTCACCAACCTTTTGGTTGACACTTTAAAGCATGTTTATTCTCAGGTATTAAAGAAATCTTCCGCTGTGCATTAGCTTATTTTAAGGATATTACTTGGAGTCATTCATGGCGTATTTTGAAAGACGTTGCATTCGAGTCATTGAGTTCATCAAGATTATTATTATGTCAATTATAGTTGGATGTATTATGAAATGGTGTGCATGCCGTCAACTTTCGTTGTAAAGAAAGTTTTGTCTTTTAAAAACGAATGCAATGTTTGTAAAATGTATCATATAGAGGTCAAAATACCTCGCGATGTAATCAACTATTGTGAATCATTTATAATGTATATGAACGGGTCCTTTCAGTTGCATGGGATCCTAACATAAGCACCAACTTTAGACAACCATTAACCATAAAGCAAAAAGTTGTCCCCCTTGTTCCCCCCATGTTCCCACATTTTTAACACCACCACCACCTCCTCACCATCTATAAATACAAGCCTTAATCCATCCATTTTACACTTGCTCTCATTTGCATTTCACACACACTCACTCTCTATTTCTCTCTCTAGTCTTTCTCTCTTTAAAAAGTGTAAGTAATTTGAATTTCTCTCCTTCTTCTCCTTCTCATCTTCACGAATTCATCATCATCATCATCATCATCATCATGGGTCTAGCTTTTTAGCTTTGATCTTGATTACATCTTGTAGATTCAAACATGGATTTGAATCCTTCAAGAACATGGAAGATTCAAGCTTTCTAACTTTGAATCTTCACCCACTTTGTAGATCTATATCTTTTAACTTTAAATCTTATTATTTTATTATAAAGATTCAAACTTATGTTTGTAATCTTCATGTAACTTAAAGATCCAAGCTTTATGCTTCAAGATCTTCAAGAACAACCAAGATGCAAGCTTTCTAGCTTGAATTTTCATATCTTTTGATGGATCTAAGTTTTCTAACTTATGATCTCATTATTTTGTAATAAAGATCAAAACTTGTGTTTACGGTCTTCATGTAACTTAAAGATCTAAGCTTTATGCTTCAAGTTCTTCAAGAACACTAAAGGTTCAAGCTTTGTGACCTTATAACTAGTGTGAAAGGGATCCAAGCTCTCTAGCTTAGGGTTCCATCACTTCATTTGACTTAGATTATGTTCATACTTGCTTAATTGAAGTAAAGTTTTTAGCTTTAGTTGTAAATGTAACTTGTAATTGTGTTAAGACTAAGGATATGATGTAACCTTGGTTCATCATCCATCTAAGACTCTTAAATGAGTTGTGTTCTTACTTGGTCTTAACATATTGTGTGTTTATGGTAGAATCTTGGTCAAGGTGATGCTAACCCATCAACGAGTTGTACACTTGAAGCTACATGCATCAAGGATGAGAACCGTGATGAGCATCATGCACTAAGAACCCCACCGAAGCACCTTTCTTACTATTTTTGGGATCGGATCAGACCACCTGGGCTACTGGAAAGCTGATTTTCATTTATTTCGGTTCGAGTAGATGATTTTCCGTTTAGACCTCGTCTTAATCCGAGTTACGGTTTAGGATTTATGGCCTTCCGAAAGTCACTACACCCTATTAACGTTGTGCTGAAATTTCTGACCTACTCGCACTTAAACCGTCGCTACGGTTAAACGAAGACAAGTTTGGTTCTAGAAATTGGTCAGCAACAATGGGTCTCATATACGGAGCCAGAGCCACTGATTACGCATCTTTTTGATTTACGTAGAGGTCGTAGCAGCTGACCGAAATCAGCCTATTATTTTGATCTCTATACTTGTTAAACTTACTTAGCTTTTATGATGATGAATGATGATGATGATGACACTTAAACTTAATTTATGCACTTTCAAACCTTTTTGGGATAACATACTGACCTAGTAACCTTTTACTTAGGTTGACGACCTTTCGGACCGACTTACTACTTGCATACTTTCATTATCGACTTTACCGCTCTTATCACTGTGAGTTATAGCATCCCTTTTTACTTATACTATTTTTTGAGACTGAGAATACATGCACTTTTTATGTTTTACTTACTTGACACGAGTACTTAAACTTTACATATGTGTGGGTTATACAACGGCATAAAGATTCCCCTTAGCACGGTAGCGTTTAACTATTGGTTTTTGAACCGGTAGACGCGAATATTAGATATGGATCCATAGGGTTTGACATCCCCACTCGGGCTAGTCGCGCTAGCATTTAACGGGTGTTTAATACTTCGTGGACATACGCACTCGCCAGGTGTACTTTTAGGGGGTGATATTTATATTTACGTTAAGTATAGTTACCATGTGCCCACGGTTATACATATACTTTTCATATTGTTTTGAAACATTGAAATCTCGTGGCCTACATTACATTACTGTTACAGACAAACTATAGCTCACCAACATTCGTGTTGACTTTTTATGCATGTATTTCTCAGGTGCCTAGACGTTGTTGCTTCCGCTGTTTAGACTTACTGTCTTGGTGTTAAACTTGCTGTTAAGGACCTACTGTGCTAGAATTTCCGCTGCATTACTTAGAGATGTCTCAATCATGAAACTTTTCCTTTGCATTCGTAGTTTATGTTATTATCAAATAATAACTTTTTAACGACCTTTGTGTCACGTTATCTTTTGTAAACGCTGATAATGATAAAAATGAACATATATTTCATAGCATTATTCCTCAAGAAAGACAAGTTTTTAGTTGCAATTGTTCTATTTACAAGTGATATTCGTTTAAATAATAAAAGGTGAAGACAAAAGACAGATTCGACGAATTGAAGACGCAAACGACCAAAAAGCTCAAAAGTACAAAATACAATCAATAAGGTTCCAATTATTGATAAGAAACGTCTCAAAATTACAAGAGTACAAGATTCAAAACGCAAAGTACAAGATATTAAATTATTCGCAAGGACGTTCGAAAATCCGGAACCGGGACCAGAGTCAACTCTCAACGTTCGACGCAACGGACTAAAAATTTTAAGTCAACTATGCACATGAATATAATATAATATATAATTAATTCTTAAAATTAATATATATATTATATTATATTTAAAAACCGTCGGCATAAAAAAACAAAGACTTTTGAGCCTCCCCAGCTGGCCATGCGATCGCATGGCCTGGAGGAAGAAACTCCATGCGATCGCATGAGCATATTTTCCAGCCCACAGCCCTATAAATTCGCAGTTTGGTGAACGTAAAAACATCATCTTTTTCTTCTCCTCATTCAACGTATAATATTTATATTTATATTATAATTTTAATTTTAATTTATAATAATAAGGGTGTGTTAGCGAATGTTGTAAGGGTGTAAGTCGAAATTCTGTCCGTGTAACGCTACGCTATTTTTAATCATTGTAAGTTACGTTCAAACTTTTTAATTTAATGTCTCGTAGCTAAGTTATTATTATGCTTATTTAATCCGAAGTAATCATGATGTTGGGCTAATTACTAAAATTGGGTAATTGGGCTTTGTACCATAATTGGGGTTTGGACAAAAGAACGACACTTGTGGAAATTAGACTATGGGCTATTAATGGGCTTTATATTTGTTTAACTAAATGATAGTTTGTTAATTTTAATATAAAGATTTACAATTGAACGTCCCTATAAATAAACATATACACTCGATCGGACACGATGGGCGGGGTATTTATATGTACGAATAATCGTTCATTTAACCGGATACGGGAATGGATTAATAGCCACTAGAATTATTAAAACAGGGGTGAAATTATGTACAAGGACACTTGGCATAATTGATAACAAAGTATTAAAACCTTGGGTTACACTCAGTCGACATCCTGGTGTAATTATTAAACAAAGTATTAAAATCTTGTTACAGTTTAAGTCCCCAATTAGTTGGAATATTTAACTTCAGGTATAAGGATAATTTGACGAGGACACTCGCACTTTATATTTATGACTGATGGACTGTTATGGACAAAAACCAGACGGACATATTAAATAATCCAGGACAAAGGACAATTAACCCATGGGCATAAAACTAAAATCAACACGTCAAACATCATGATTACGGAAGTTTAAATAAGCATAATTCTTTTATTTCATATTTAATTTCCTTTATTTTATATTTAATTGCACTTCTAATTATAGCACTTTTAGTTATTGTTATTGTATTTAATTGCACTTTTAATTATCGTACTTTTTAATTATCGCAAGTTTATTTTATCGCACTTTTATTTATCGCAATTTCATTATCGTTATTTATTTTACGCTTTAAATTAAGTCTTTTATTTATTTAATATTTTACATTTTGTTTTAACTGCGACTAAAGTTTTAAAATCGACAAACCGGTCATTAAACGGTAAAAACCCCCCTTTATAATAATAATATTACTTATATATATATTTGTATTATTATAAAATAAAACTAATATAGCGTTAAGCTTTGATTAAAAGATTTTCCCTGTGAAACGAACCGGACTTACTAAAAACTTCACTACTGTACGATTAGGTACACTGCCTATAAGTGTTGTAGCAAGGTTTAAGTATATCCATTCAATAAATAAATAAATATCTTGAGTAAAATTGTATCGTATTTAATAGTATTTCCTTGTAAAAAAAGCTATTTTATATACACCTCGCATAACATCAAGTATTTTTGGCGCCGCTGTCGGGGATTTTTCTTGCTTAAAAGCCGGAAGCGCAACGCTAAATAAAAAAAAAGATTTTTATTTTTAGTTTACTTTTATTAAAATACGCTTTTGTAAAAATACGTTTTAATATATTCAAAAATATAAAAAGAAAAACAAAAATATAAATATTTTTAAGAGTTTGTTAAATATTTAAGTTCTATAAAAGTTTCTTTATATTTATTTTATAAAAATATAAGTTTTATTTAATTTATAAAAATATATTATATAAATATTTAAAACAGAAAAAAATAAACACAGCAAAATAAAAAATAAACTCTCGGGCCTGCTACTGTAGCAGCCCGTAACCTGGCCCAAAATCCTGGCTCATGCGATCGCATGAGCCCGAAGGCATAAACTCATGCGATCGCATGAGAGTGTCTGACACGCCAACAGGAAACCCTAACTGCATTAATTACGGTGTATTATTATTATTATTATTTAATAAACCCTAATTAGGTTTTAATATTTTATTATTTAGTTTAATTTTAGTTTTTAATTTATTTTATATTTAGTTAAATTAGTTTATTTAAATTGTAAAATTAATAGTTTTATTATATAAATAATATAAAAATAATATTTTTATAAAAAATTGTACTTTTTACAACTTTTAGTATATTTTTATATTTTATCCCTTTTTAATTATTTTAGCGTAATTTTTTGTATTTTTTGCTCGTATTTAGTTTTAATTCATAGTTTTTGCCATAGTTATTTTTATTTCTAGATTTTTAGGCTTTGCTGTAAAATCCCTTAAGTGTTTTTTTTAAGACTAAGATTTAGGTGATTTAGAATTTTGCGACGCCTTTTTAAGTTTTAGTACCTTTTTAAGATATTGCCATTTGGGATATAGTTTTACTTGTAAGCTTTAATATTTTTAGACGCCTTTTACCTATGTATCAATTATCATTCCAATTAGTAATCTCAATTTGCGATTATAATTTTAAGTTAGTGATAGTAATAAGGTTGGGTTAGTCGAGTGTTTTTAAGTTCTATAAGTCATTTTTTTTATTATTTCTTATTTTTCGACGCCTTTTATATTTTTGATCTTTTCGTTTTCGACCTTTTTCGACGCACTCTTTTTCTTTCTTATTTCTCGCTATTCTAGTTTTAGGACATAGATTTTTTTTCTACTTCTTATCTATACTTCTTAAAATTACGAAAATTTATTTTAAGTGGTTAAATTGATAGACATCAAAATTTTCTGGTTCGTAGTAATAGTTGTATTTGTACGTGGACCGGGTTATTGGAGCCAAACAGTCCTCAATTATATTGAGACCAAACGAATCCTGCCCCTCTGCTGCATCTTTTGGCTATTCGAAACGTGGGCAAAATCAGAAAAGTCTATTAGTTGGATAACTTATATAATTTTTCTTTCCTTTTAAAAAACTAATAGGATATTCAGTGAATGCACCGAGCAAGACGTTCACCACCTTTTGTACGTTCACCACCTGTAACTCGATCAAGACATTTAGCTAATATTACCGTCGTTGATTTTTCTTTAGAATCGTCATCCAGTCGACCAAGTACTCCGATTCAAATTTCCGATAATCCATTTTTTGAACCCGATCTCACAATTGAGAATCCGGAGAATATTCAGGGACAATTCGTAGATCCTGAACCATTAAATTTTCCTCCGAAACCACCAATCATTCAAACAGAGATTGTTGAGGAACGAACCATTAAATCAGAATCCTCTAGTGATTCCGATTCAACAAATTCAATTATGGAGAATCTGGAACCTTTAAGTATGGAAGACCGAATGAGAGCTAAACGCACTGGCCAAGGTCACGCAATTACTCATCCTGACATTAATGCGCCAGATTATGAAATCAAAGGATAAATTCTACACATGGTGACTAATCAATGCCAATTTAGTGGTGCGCCAAAGGAAGATCCAAATGAACATCTTCGTACCTTTAATAGGATCTGCACTCTATTTAAAATCCAAAAAGTGAAGGATGAACAGATATATCTCATGTTATTTCCCTGGACTTTAAAGGGAGAAGCCAAAGATTGGTTGGAATCGTTACCTGAAGGGGCGATTGATACATGGGACGTTTTAGTTGAAAAATTTCTTAAACAATTCTTTCCGGCATCTAAAGCCGTAAGACTTCAAGGAGAAATTGTTACGTTCACACAGAAGCCAAATGAAACTCTATATGAGGCGTGGACAAGATTTGGAAAGTTATTAAGAGGATGTCCGCAACATGGTTTAGACACCTGTCAAATAGTACAAATATTCTACCAAGGATGCGACATCACTAAAAGGAAAGACATCGATATAGCAGCTGGTGGTTCTATTATGAAGAAAACCGAAACTGATGCTTACAAAATTATTGATAACACTGCTTCCCACTCACATGAGTGGCACCAAGAAAAAGATATCGTTAGATCATCTAAAGCAGCTAGAGCCGATTCTAGCCATGACTTAGATTCCATTTCCGCAAAGATAGATGCTGTCGAGAGACGAATGGAAAAGATGACTAAAGATATCCACTCAATACGAATTAGTTGTGAGCAGCGTGGAGGACCACATTTGACAAAAGATTGTCTCAGTATTGAATTAACAATGGAACAAAGAGAGAATGTTTCATATCTAAACCAAAGGCCTGGAAATAATTATCAGAATAATTATCAACCGCCAAGACCAATTTACAATCAAAACCAGAATTATAATCGAAATATTCCATACAACAACCAACAAGGTCCTAACAATCAACAAGTATCCAATAATACTTACAATCAGCAAAGACCTAATTTTCAAAACAAACCACCACAAACCGATGATAAAAAGCCGAATTTAGAAGATATGATGACAAATCTAGTTGAAACTCAAACGCAGTTTTTCACATCTCAAAAACAAACTAATGAAAAAAATGCTCAAGCATTTAGAAATCAACAAGCTTCTATTCAAAACTTGGAACAAGAAGTAAGTAACCTAGCAAGGTTAATAGGTGAAAGAAAACCGGGAAGTTTACCTAGTGATACAAATGCTAACCTGTAACGACCCTGATTTTTCCGATCATTTTATACCTATGAGATTAATATTTACATAAATTAAACTTTACCAACATGATAAGTAATCTAAATTGTTGAGATTTATGTTTTTAAAAAGAGTTTTAAACAAACGTTTGACCGTCCAATTTGACCGAGGATATCACGAACTATATAACAAATGATAATTATACGTTTTTGTATATATATGTGTATATATATATTTAACATGATCTAAGAATGGTTTAACATCTTATTGTGTACTAATAACAATAAGTTATAAGTATACTTTGAGACTACTAACTTAAGTTTTCAAAATGATAACTATACGTAACGTTATTTGACATATATACCTTTAACCTATAATACTTATACAAGTATCGTATAAATATGTATTTAATCACTTTTAAAGGGCTTATATACATAAAACAATATAAGTATATTTATAAAAGATAGCTATATTTGAATTCTCGTTCCGTTTCCTCAAAATTTCTACATGTATACCTAGAGTATATGTACTCGTATCATACCCAGCTCCTATACGTATTTACTATTAGTATATACACATCACAATCACTTTATTAGCAGCCATGAGTCAGCCAATTTAGGATCTTAGCATGCATGATTAATGAATTTGGCATATTACAAGACTTTTGCACAATATTACACATTTATACATCTTTTCACCACCATTTATACTCCATTCCAATTTCATTTTTACTACACATTTTCTCTAACCAAAAACACACTCTTAGGATCCTTAAGTGTTCTTCAAAATCTCAGCAAATAACCATGAAGATCTAGCTTAAAAAACAAGCCTTAATCATCATAATAAATTCCTTACAAGAAAACTTCAATAATCCTTCCAAAAATACAAGTTTACTTCCAACCTTTTGATCCAACTCCACCACTCTTTTGGTTCTAAGATTTTTCTCATATTTTACAGTAACTTTGTCCAAGTAACTTGAGGTAGTAACCTTGTTCATAACCTTATTCGATTCATATTTATATAGCTATCTTATTTTGTGTTGTAAAATTTTAACAACAAGAACATAGTTTGAATGATTTCAAACTTGTTTGCAAACTAAATAGATACTTCTAACTTAACTTTTAAAATACTTCAAGACCTGTAATATATCATAATGATATGCTAACTTAACAAGATATAACTTGGTTTTACAAAGAACATCTTAAAAACTGAATCTACGTCGTCGGAGTGCAACCGGGGGCTGTTTTGGGTTGGATAATTAAAAACCATCTTAAGCTTTGAATTGGAAGTTCATGTTCTGGAAAAATGATATTTCTTATGAATATGTTAACACATAAAAATTTCATGGTTTAACTCAAAGTGTAAGTATTTTTAGAAAAATGATCATTAAATGTTGTTTTTATGATGGAAAATGATCACTTTCATAAGTTTCTCCAAAGTTTGACCTATAACCTGTGATTTCAAATACAGCCTAAGGTATTTTCAGTTCATATTCTTAAAATGTGACTCGATCCAAGGAAGTGGCAAGTTGAACCAACAAAAACGGAGTTGTAATAAAGAAACTACTACTAAAATAAGATCGGGTATCCGAAGCTAGTTTAGCTACGAAAATATTTGGAGAAAAATTAAATTAATCATATATTTTCTAATTAATATGATATTTCATATATATTTACTAATGATTTGATTTTATATATTTCAGGACCACCCGTAAACAACACGAGAAGATTAATCATAAGACCTCATGATTGTACGCAACACGTCATTTGACAACACGGTACTTTATGTACGCAACACGTCACTTGACAACATGGTACCATGGGTCGAGATTAATTCTGATCAATACGAATACGATGTGGTCTTTATTTATTTTATTGAGCAACTAATTATGGACCACTAACATCGGACTGCTAACTACGGACTAAGAAAATATTAAAAGTATTATAATATATATATATATATATATATATATATATATATATATATATATATATATATATATATATATATATATATATATATATATGTAACGATTACTTGAAAAGAAAATATGTTGATATATTATATATATGGTTAGGTTTGTGATATCTATCGGAGACCAAGTCGTGATAAATACCTTCAAGGCAAAAGTGAGTATATAGTCCCACTTTTAAACTCTAAATATTTCGGGATGAGAATACATGCATTTTATGATTTACGTTATGGACACAAGTGATTAAAAATATATATTCTACGTTGAGGTGTACCACTGGCATACTTCCCTGTAACTTGGTAACTACTATTTACATGAGGTATTGTAAACGCGAATCCTGTTGATTGATCTATCGGGCCTGACAACCCCAACCGGACTGGACGACCAGTATTCAACGGTTGCACAGTACTTCGTTTCGGTGACTACACATGGTACGGTGTAGTAAGATTTCATAATAAAGGGAATATGCGACGTTGATTAAATGTTAAGTATGGTTATCAAGTGCTCAACAACTTAGAATATTTTTATTAAAACGTTTATATATGAAATCTTGTGGTCTATATTTATAACGCTGCCGGCATTAAACCTATATCTCACCAACTTTATGTTAATGTTTTAAGCATGTTTATTCTCAGGTGATAACTAAAAGCTTCCGCTGCAACATGTTGAATTTAAGCAAGATCTTGAGTATTCATATTTGTGTCAAAAATAAAACTGCATATCGGAGGATTTGTAATGTAAAATATGTTGGAAGTCGTATTGTTATTATCACATGTAAAGTTTGTAAGTCTAAGATTATCGCTAAACGATAATCATTATTAAGTTGTTTAAACCTTGTATTTGTAATAAAAGTTATGGTTTGTATTGTAAAAATGAATGCAGTTTTTGAAAAACGTCGCATATAGAGGTCAATACCTCGCGATGAATTCATATGTTATTGTATTCGTCCTTATGGTTAAGGTCGGGTTATGACATGTGGTATCAGAGCGTTGGTCTTAGAGAACCAGAAAATTTGCATTAGTGTGTCTTATCGAGTTTGTTAGGATGCATTAGTGAGTCTGTACTTTGACCGTGTTTGATTTAGAAAACTATTGCTTATCCTTGTTGGTTAAAAATTAATATGTAAATATTATGTGATACTAACATGCTAGTTGTTATGTGATAGATGTCTAGCTTAGAACTTGTTATCACATTCAGCGACTCCGAACCAGAATCTTCAGATGGTGTTCCAGTCATTAACCTATCCGATGATGAAAACGACACCTTTGGGGAAGACTCACAAGTTCCGGATGAATCAATTGAAGAGGAACCGGAAAGTGATCCTGAGGAGGAAGAAATACAGGAAATTACGAAAGACAAGTTCGAACGAGGAAAGAAACGAAAGGCTACTGAAATGGAAAATCCAAATCCCGAGTCTAGAGAGGATGCTGTGGCACCAACTCCACCAGATACTTCCACACCTATTCCCGCTATTCCTATTAGTTCTATCCCGACATCCAGTTCTTCGGTTCCTCAGCCAAAACGCAGGGAAACAACCAGGATAACCTTTAAGCAATTTCTTTGAACACAAACGCTTTGGGTTAAATGATGCGCTGTTGTTTTAAACCATGGAATCATATAAATTTTTGTATAATATTACTAGTGTGGTTTGCTTAATGTTTGATGTAAGATAAGCATATGTAAAATAGTGAAGTGTGAAATGTAATAATTTTCCATGGTTGAGTATTATTTGGGTGATAGTAATTGATTTTCGTACTAAGCTATTAAGTATGAACTTTAACGGGTAGGTACTACCCTAGGTATAATTATAAAACGCTAATAAGAAGAAAAGGCTTTTATAATAATAACCGGTTCATATTATTAATAAGCTACGATGTACTGTAAATACATACTACATCTATAATATTCCATGTGAGTAATTATTTTTTTTCATTTTTATTGAAGATTATGGCGCGAATGAACCGAATGACGGAACAAGAAATCCAGGAACTCATCAATCAGCGAGTGAACGACAGAATGTTATGGGTTGAGGCTGCAAGAGGTGCTGCAGTTAACCCAAATCCTCGTGTGGGATGCACTTACAAAACTTTTCAAGGTTGCAAGCCCTCATCATTCAGTGGAACAGAAGGACCGGTCGGTTTAACCCGGTGGATCGAAAAGATTGAGTCTATGTTTAAAATTAGTGGTTGTATTGAGAAGGACATGACCAAGTATGCATCGTGTACCTTACAAGATAGTGCACTCACGTGGTGGAAAAAGTATGTGAAGGCCGTAGGAGGAGATGTAGCTTATGATACTCCCTGGGAAGAATTCAAAACAATGCTAATCAACGAGTATTGTCCAAGGAACGAGGTTAGGAAGTTGGAAGCTGAATTACGAAGCCTGAAAGTTGTTGGTACTGAACTCACCAACTACAATCAGCGATTCATGGAATTAGCTTTGCTATGTCCCGAATTAGTACCAACCGAAGAACGGAAGATTGAACTGTACAAAGACTGTTTGCCTAAAAAGGTCAAGGCAAATGTTACAGCATCCAAACCCAAGACTATTCATGAAGCTATCACCATGGCGAATGAGTTGATGGACCAGATTATTCTAGATAAGAACACCGATGTCAAGACATCGGGAAACAAAAGAAAGTGGGAAGGTAATCATCAACAATCCAACAAGAAACAAGAAACCACGCAAGGTGCGGGTAGCAGTTCGAACTCAGGTTACAAGGGACGAAATCCTTTATGTAACAGATGCCACAAACATCACTCTGGTTATTGTAATGTGGTGTGCAACAATTGTAATCGAAAAGGTCATCTTGCTGAAGATTGTAGGGTTCCCGCTACAAATACAAACGGTACCAAGACTCCTGCCACCAATGCAAATAGAACTGCCTTGGCCACTGTTACTTGTTATGGGTGTGGGAAACAGGGTCATTATAAGAGTCAGTGCCTGAATCCAGAGAAGAATAACGGATCTGCACGTGGAAGAGCATTTGTTATTAATGCTAGAGAGGCGTGCGAAGACCCGGAGCTTGTTACGGGTACGTTTACCATTAATAACTTATCCGCATCTATTATATTTGATACTGGTGCTGATAGAAGTTACGTGTGTAGAGACTTTCACGCTAAATTGAATTGTTCATCATTACCTCTAGATGCTATGTACATGATTGAGTTAGCTAATGGTAAACTAATTAAAGCCGATAAAATTTGCTGTGATTGTAAAATAAATTTAGCCGGAGAAACATTTAAGATTGATTTGATACCCGTAGAATTAGGAAGTTTTGATGTAATAGTGGGCATGGACTGGATGTCCAAAATAGGAGTTGAAGTTGTGTGCGCCAAAAAGGCAATTTGCATTCCTCGTAAGGATAAAACGCCAGTAATGATTTATGGAGAGAAGGGTAACTCAAAGCTAAAACTCATTAGTTGTTTGAAAGCTCAAAAGTGCTTGAAGAAAGGGTGCTATGCTATCTTAGCACATGTTAATAAAGTCGAAACGAAGGAAAAAGTGAAGAGCATCAATGACGTGCCTGTGGCAAGAGATTTTCCTGAAGTATTTCCGGAAGAGTTGCCGGGATTACCTCCATTTATATCTGTAGAATTTCAAATAGATCTTGTACCAGGAGCTGCACCGGTTGCCCGTGCTCCATATAGACTTGCACCGTCCGAGTTAAAAGAACTTCAGAGTCAGTTAAAAGAATTACTGGACCGTGGATTCATACGACCAAGTACTTCACCGTGGGGAGCTCCAATTTTATTTTTTAAAAAGAAAGATGGATCTTTTAGGATGTGTATAGATTATCGAGAATTAAATAAGTTAACTATCAAGAATCGGTATCCACTACCGAGAATTGACGACTTATTTGATCAGCTGCAAGGATCATGTGTGTACTCGAAAATTGACCTAAGATCGGGCTATCATCAACTACGTGTCAAAAAAGAAGACATTCCAAAAACTCCTTTTCGGACACGCTACGGTCATTACGAATTTTTGGTTATGCCGTTTGGGTTGACTAATGCGCCAGCTGTATTCATGGACCTCATGAATCGAGTTTGTAGTCCGTATTTAGATAAGTTTGTTATCGTTTTCATTGACGATATTCTTATCTATTCCAAGAGTGAGCAAGAGCATGAGCACCATTTAAGGTTGGTATTAGAATTGTTAAGAAAAGAACAGTTATACGCCAAATTTTCTAAGTGTGCGTTTTGGTTGAAAGAAGTGCAATTTCTTGGCCATGTTGTTAGTAGCAAAGGAATTCAGGTTGACCCAGCTAAAATTGAGGCCATTGAAAAATGGGATAATCCTAAGACACCAACGCAGATACGCTAATTTTTGGGTTTAGCTGGTTATTATAGAAGGTTTATTCAAGATTTTTCCCGAATAGCTAAACCATTAACAGCGTTAACGCAAAAAGGGAAGAAGTACGAATAGACTTTTGAGCAGGACAGTGCATTTTAATTACTGAAGAAGAAGTTGACTACAGCACCTATTTTATCGTTATCTGAAGGGAACGATGATTTTGAGATATATTGTGACGCTTCGCAACAAGGTTTTGGTTGCTTCCTTATGCAACGGAAGAAATTTATAGCATACGCATCCCGAAAATTGAAGATTCATGAGCGAAATTATACGACGCATGATTTAGAATTGGGAACAGTAGTGTTTGCATTGAAGATATGGAGACACTACTTATATGGGGTTAAATGCACTGTGTTTACCGATCATAAAAGCCTTCAACATATCTTCGATCAGAAACAGCTGAACATGAGACAACGTAGGTGGGTCGAGCTGATAAACGACTATGATTGTGAGATTCGCTATCATCCCGGGAAAGCGAATGTAGTGGCCGACGCTCTAAGCAGAAAGGAACGGGAACCAATTCGAGTACGAGCAATGAACATAAAAATTCACATGAATCTCAACTCACAAATCAAAGAGGCTCAACGAGAAGCTCTTACTAAAGAAAATATAGGAAATGAAATAATGAAGAAGTATGAGAAGCAACTCGTTATGCGGGAAGACGGAATTCGATATTTTGCAAACCGTATTTGGGTACCGAAGTTGGGTGGATTAAGGAAGTTGATATTGAATGAGGCACATAAGACAAGATACTCGATACATCCTGGAGTTGGAAAGATGTATCAAGATCTTAAGACGCATTATTGGTGGCCTAATTTGAAGACAGACGTTGCAACATATGTTGGGGAATGTTTAACTTGTTCCAAAGTCAAAGCAGAACACCAGAAGCCGTCAGGGTTACTTCAACAACCAGAAATCCCAGAATGGAAATGGGACGGTATTACCATGGATTTCGTCATAAAGTTACCTAAGACTGCCTGGGGTTATGACACCATTTGGGTAATAGTTGATCGTCTTACCAAATCTGCACATATCTTGCCTATAAAGGAAACGGATAGAATGGAGAAACTATTACAATTATACATAAAGGAAATTGTTTCAAGGCATGGAATACCTATTTCCATTATATCCGATCGTGATAGTAGATTTACATCAAAGTTTTGGCAATCACTACAGGAGGCCATGGGAACTCGTTTAGATATGAGCACCGCATATCATCCACAAAATGACGGGCAGAGTGAAAGAACAATTCAGACTCTTGAAGACATGCTCAGGTCATGTGTGATCGATTTTGGAAACGGATGGGATAAATATCTACCATTAGCAGAATTCTCGTATAATAACAGTTATCATGCGAGCATTAAAGCTGCACTATTCGAAGCACTGTATGGAAGGAAGTGTAGATCCCCTATCTGTTGGAATGAAGTAGGAGATTGACAATTAACTGGTCCCGAGATCATACACGAAATGACTGAGAAGATAGTACAAATCAAGGAGAGATTGAAAACAGCCCGTAGTTGCCAAAAGAGCTACGCCGATGTCCGAAGGAAACCATTAAAGTTTCAGATCGGTGACATGGTAATGTTAAAGGTGTCACCTTGGAAAGGTGTAATACGTTTCGGTAAAAGGGGTAAACTGAACCCAAGGTATGTAGGCCCGTTTAAGATCATCGAACGCATTGGACCGGTAGCTTATCGACTCGAGTTACCGCAACAACTCGCCGGAGTACGTAATACATTTCACGTATCAAACCTTAAGAAATGTCTTGCAAAGGAAGATCTCACCATTCCTCTTGAAGAAATCCAAGTCGACGAGAAACTACAATTCATAGAAGAACTAGTCGAAATCATGGACCGTGAAGTTAAACAACTCAAGCAGAGCAACATACCGATCGTTAAGGTTCGTTGGAATGTTTGAAGGGGTCCCGAGTTTACTTGGGAACGAGAGGATCAGATGAAACGAAAGTACCCACATTTGTTTCCCGAGAACGCAAAATAGGTACAATTTTAAAATTTCGGGACGAAATTTATTTAACGGGTAGGTACTGTAACGACCCTTATTTTTCCGATCATTTTATACCTATGAGATTAATATTTACATAAATTAAACCTTACCAACATGATAAGTAATCTAAATTGTTGAGATTTATGTTTTTAAAAAGAGTTTTACACAACGTTTGACCGTCCAATTTGACCGATGATATCACGAACTATATAACAAACGATAATTATATGTTTGTGTATATATATATGTATTTATATATATTTAACATGATCTAAGAATGGTTTAACATCTTATTGTGTACTAATAACAATAAGTTATAAGTATACTTTGAGACTACTAACTTAAGTTTTCAAAATGATAACTATACGTAACCTTATTTGACATATATACCTTTAACCTATAATACTTATACAAGTATTGTATAAATATGTATTTAATCACTTTTAAAGGGCTTATATACATAAAACAATATAAGTATATTTACAAAAGATAGCTATATTTAAATTCTCGTTTAGTTTCCTCAAAATTTCTTCATGTATACCTAGAGTATATGTACTCGTATCATACCCAGCTCCTATACATATTTACTATTAGTATATACACATCACAATCACTTTATTAGCAGCCATGAGTCAGCCAATTTTGGATCTTAGCATGCATGATTAATCAATTTGGCATATTACAAGACTTTTGCACAATATTACAAATTTATACATCTTTTCACCACCATTTATACTCCATTCCAATTTCATTTTTACTACACATTTTCTCTAACAAAAAACACACTCTTAGGAACCTTAAGTATTTTTCACAATCTCAGCAAATAACCATGAAGATCTAGCTTCAAAAACAAGCCTTAATCATCATAATAAATTCCTTACAAGAAAACTTCAATAATTCTTCCAAAAATACAAGTTTACTTCCAACCTTTTGATCTAACTCCACCACTCTTTTGGTTCTAAGATTTTTCTCATCTTTTACAGTAACTTTGTCCAAGTAACTTGAGGTAGTAACCTTGTTCATAACCTTATTCGATTCATATTTATATAGCTATCTTATTTTGTGTTGTAAACTTTTAACAACAAGAACATAGTTTGAATGATTTCAAACTTGTTTGCAAACTAAATAGATCCTTATAACTTAACTTTTAAAATACTTCAAGACCTTTAATATATCATAATGATATGCTCACTTAACAAGATATAACTTGGTTTTACAAAGAACATCTTAAAAACTGAATCTACGTCGTCGGAGTGCAACCGGGGGCTGTTTTGGGTTGGATAATTAAAAACCATCTTAAGCTTTGAATTGGAAGTTCATGTTCTGGAAAAATGATATTTCTTATGAATATGTTAACACATAAAAATTTCATAGTTTAACTCAAAGTGTAAGTATTTTTAGAAAAATGATCATTAAATGTTGTTTTTATGATGGAAAATGATCACTTTCATAAGTTTCACAAAAGTTTGACCTATAACCTGTGATTTCAAATACAACCTAAGGTATTTTCAGTTCATATTCTTAAAATTTGACTCGATCCGAGGAAGTGGTAAGTTGAACCAACAAAAACGGAGTTGTAATGAAGAAACTACGACTAAAACAAGATCGGGTATCCGAAGCTAGTTTAGCTACGAAAATATTTGGAGAAAAATTAAATTAATCATATATTTTCTAATTAATATGATATTTCATATATATTTACTTATGATTTGATTTTATATATTTCAGGACCACCCGTAAACAACACGAGAAGATTAATCATAAGACCTCATGATTGTACGCAACACGTCATTTGACAACACGGTACTTTATGTACGCAACACGTCACTTGACAACATGGTACCATGGGTCGAGATTAATTCTGATCAATAAGAATACGATGTGGTCTTTATTTATTTTATTGAGCAACTAATTATGGACCACTAACATCGAACTGCTAACTACGGACTAAGAAAATATTAAAAGTATTATAAATAAATAATATATATATATATATATATATATATATATATATATATATATATATATATATATATATATATATATATAACGATTACTTGAAAAGAAAATATGTTGATATATTATATATATGGTTAGGTTTGTGATATCTATCGGAGACCAAGTCGTGATAAATACCTTCAAGGCAAAAGTGAGTATATAGTCCCACTTTTAAACTCTAAATATTTCGGGATGAGAATACATGCATTTTATGATTTACGTTATGGACACAAGTGATTAAAAATATATATTCTACATTGAGTTGTACCACTGGCATACTTCCCTGTAACTTGGTAACTACTATTTACATGAGGTATTGTAAACGCGAATCATGTTGATTGATCTATCGGGCCTGACAACCCCAACCGGACTGGACGACCAGTATTCAACGGTTGCACAGTACTTCGTTTCGGTGACTACACATGGTACGGTGTAGTAAGATTTCATAATAAAGGAAATATGCGACGTTGATTAAATGTTAAGTATGGTTATCAAGTGCTCAACAACTTAGAATATTTTTATTAAAACGTTTATATATGAAATCTTGTGGTCTATATTTATAACACTGTCGGCATTAAACCTATATCTCACCAACTTTATGTTGACGTTTTAAGCATGTTTATTCTCAGGTGATAACTAAAAGCTTCCGCTGTAACATGTTGAATTTAAGCAAGATCTTGAGTATGCATATTTGTGTCAAAAATAAAACTGCATATCAGAGGATTTGTAATGTAAAATATGTTGGAAGTCGTATTGTTATTATCACATGTAAAGTTTGTAAGTCTAAGATTATCGTTAAACGATAATCATTATTAAGTTGTTTAAACCTTGTATTTGTAATAAAAGTTATGGTTTGTATTGTAAAAACGAATGCAGTTTTTGAAAAACGTCGCATATAGAGATCAATACCTCGCGATGAAATCATATGTTATTGTATTCGTCCTTATGGTTAAGGTCGGGTTATGACATAACCCCCGGAATGAAACAGCTAAAGCCATTACCACAAGAAGTGGTACAACACTTAAACCACCTGAAATACCTGTAACTTCTGATGAAGCTATTCCTACTCCACAAGAACCACAACCTGATCAAGATAAGGAAAAAGAACCGGTAGTTGAAAAGGTTAATGAAGATAACACAGTTAAGGCTAAACCTTATGTTAAACCATACCAACCACCACTTCCTTACCCGAGTAAAATGAAAAAAGAGAAACTTGAAGCCGAGCAATCCAAATTCTTGGATATGTTTAAAAAGATAAATGTAAATCTTCCTTTCATTGATGTGATTTCAGGAATGCCTAGATATGCTAAATTTCTAAAAGATCTAATCTCAAATAGAAAGAAAATGGAAGAACTCTCGGCTGTTACTATGAATGCTAATTGTTCAGCAGTGCTGTTGAATAAGATACCAGAAAAATTATCTGATCCAGGAAGTTTCACAATTTCATGTTTTCTGGGTAGTCTTAGTTCAATAGAAGCATTGGCAGACTTAGGTGCTAGTATAAATTTAATGTCGTATTCATTATACGGTAAACTAGACCTTGGAGAATTGAAACCAACAAGAATAAGTATACAACTAGCCGATAGATCAATAAAATATCCTAGAGGGATAATGGAGAACATGCTAGTTAAAGTTGGTACTTTAGTATTTCCAGTAGATTTTGTTGTTCTGGACATGGAAGAAGATTCTCAAGTTCCTCTCATATTAGGAAGACCATTCTTAAACACGGCTAAAGCAATGATAGACGTGTTCGGTAAGAAATTGACCCTAAGTATAGAGGATGAGAGTGTTACCTTTTCAGTTGATAGAGCAATGCAACAACCGCAATCTGCAGATGATACATGTTATTATATTCTAACTATAGATTCACATGCAGAATTATTAGAAGAATTTCCAGAATTACAAGGAACAGGAGAATGTTCTTTAGGAGAAGGAACTGAACCAATTGATGAAGCTGAAATGTTAGCTACACTAATAGCTAATGGATATGAACCAACAACAGAAGAAATTCAAATGCTAAAAGAAGAAGACAGATATCGATATAAATCATCGATAGAAGAACCTCCGAAATTAGAGTTAAAGCCACTTCCAAACCATTTGGAATACGCTTATTTACATGGTGAATCTGAATTACCTGTTATAATATCGTCTTCTCTTACTAAAAATGAGAAATCACAACTCATTTCTGTGTTGAATGCTCATAAACCAGCCATTGCATGGAAGATTCATGATATAAAAGGAATAAGTCCTTCGTATTGCACACATAAAATCCTTATGGAAGAAGGTCATAAAATGTATGTGCAATGCCAACGAAGACTAAATCCGAATATGCAAGATGTTGTTAAAAAAGAAATAATTAAACTACTAGATGCAGGTTTAATTTATCCAATTTCTGATAGTCCATGGGTAAGCCCAGTTCAATGCGTGCCTAAGAAGGGTGGCATGACTGTCATTACAAATGAAAAAAATGAGCTTATTCCTACTAGGACTGTAACAGGATGGCGTGTGTGTATTGATTATAGAAAATTAAATGACGCCACCAGAAAAGATCACTTTCCCTTACCTTTTATTGATCAAATGTTGGAAAGAATAGCCGGAAACAGTTACTATTGTTTTCTTGATGGATTTTCTGGATATTTTCAAATTCCAATAGCACCCGAAGATCAAGAGAAAACCACGTTCATGTGCCCTTATGGTACTTTTGCTTACAAACGCATGCCATTTGGACTTTGCAACGCCCCTGCAACCTTTCAAAGGTGCATGATGGCGATTTTTCACGACATGATAGAAGAATGCATGGAAGTTTTCATGGATGACTTTTCAGTCTTCGGTGATACATTTGAATCATGTCTAGCTAATCTTGAACGAATGCTTATTAGATGCGAACAATCAAATCTAGTTCTTAATTGGGAGAAATGTCATTTCATGGTTAAAGAAGGCATCGTTCTTGGACATAAAATCTCAAAGGAAGGAATTGAAGTGGATAGAGCTAAAGTAGATGTAATTGCTAAACTTCCACATCCCACCAATGTTAGAGGAGTTAGGAGTTTTCTAGGGCATGCCGGTTTTTACCGACGTTTCATAAAAGATTTTTCTAAAATTGCCACTCCTATGAATAAACTCCTAGAAAAGGATGCTCCATTCATCTTTTCAGATGAATGCATCAAATCTTTTAATATTCTTAAAGAGAAACTCACTAATGCACCGATCATGATAACACCGAATTGGAATTTACCGTTTGAATTAATGTGTGATACAAGTGATTTTGCAATGAGAGCTGTTTTAGGACAAAGGATTGAAAAACGATTTCAACCTATATATTATGCTAGTAAGACATTACAAGGAGCACAAACAAACTATACAACTACTGAAAAAGAACTCCTTGCTATTGTCTTTGCTTTTGATAAATTTCGTTCATATCTCGTTCTAGCAAAAACGGTGGTTTATACCGATCATTCTGCTCTCAGATACCTATTTTTGAAACAAGATGCCAAACCAAGATTAATCCATTGGATCTTACTCTTACAAGAGTTCGATATTGAAATCCGAGATAAAAGAGGAGCAGAAAATCTCGCCGCTGATCATCTTTCTCGTCATGAAAATCCCGAATTAGAAGTTCTAAATGAATCGGCCATACAAGACAACTTTCCTGATGAATATCTATTGAAGATAGATTATAATGAAATTCCATGGTTTGCAGACTATGCAAACTACTTAGTATGTGGATACCTTGAAAAAGGATTGTCGTACCAAAAACGAAAGAAATTCTTCAGTGATATAAAACACTATTTCTGGGAAGATCCACATCTGTTTAAAAGTTGTCCCGATGGAATAATACGCCGATGTGTATTTGGAGATGAAGCTAGTAAAATTTTAAACCATTGTCACACAGGACCAACAGGAGGGCATTATGGGCCTCAACTAACAGCAAGAAAAGTTTATGATGCTGGATTCTATTGGCCTACAATTTACAAAGACGCACACCTTCTTTGCAAATCCTGTGATGCTTGTCAAAGGGCCAGAAAAATAAGTCAACGTGATGAAATGCCACAAAATGTCATTCAAGTATGTGAAGTATTTGACATTTTGGGTATTGACTTTATGGGTCCATTTCCAAAATCTCATAATAATCTCTATATTCTCGTAGCCATTGATTATGTATCTAAATGGGCGGAATCACAAGCTCTCCCAACTAACGATGCACGAGTTGTATTTAACTTTTTAAAACGTCTTTTTGCAAGGTTTGGAACACCGAAAGCTTTAATAAGTGATCGGGGTACTCATTTCTGTAATAATCAACTTGAGAAAGTTCTCAAAAGATATGGAGTAACTCATAAAATCTCCACCGCATATCATCCACAAACAAGTGGACAAGTTGAAAATACCAACCGAGCTTTAAAACGTATTCTAGAAAAAACCGTAGGATCAAATCTGAAGGAATGGTCCATTAAATTGGAGGATGCACTCTGGGCTTTTAGAACAGCCTACAAAACTCCAATTGGAACCACACCTTTTAGACTCGTTTATGGAAAAGCATGTCATCTTCCAGTAGAAATTGAACACAAAGTATTTTGGGCTTTGAAGACATGTAATCTTGATTTACATGAAGCTGGACGTCTACGGTTAAGTCAATTAAACGAATTAGAAGAATTAAGACATGAAGCATACAAAAAATCGTTAATCTATAAAGAAAGAACAAAGAAATGGCATGATAAAAGAATCAGAAGTTCAAAAGAATTTAAAGAAGGAGACAGAGTTCTTCTTTTCAATTCACGATTCAAGCTATTTCCTGGAAAATTGAAATCAAGATGGTCTGGACCATTCATAGTCAAAAGAGTTTTTCCATACGGAACGATAGAATTAATAAATTCAAATGGGATTGAATTTAAGGTTAATGGTCACAGAGTTAAACATTACATAGATAGTCCAATGGAAATCGACAATGAAGTTAATCACAATTTCGATACCACAGCTAACTAAGTGTGGGGAGAATCAAGTCTTTAAAGGATAATATGTATTTCTGTTAGAGTTAGATTGTCTGTTTTCGTGTAGTTCTTGAAAATGGAACCCGAATGGTCTTTCCCTAGCAGACCCTAAAGAACTAGTCTTCTCCCCCCATTCTGAATTTTTATTTTTTTAGGAAATGAAGACTTCCTGTGAACTAAACCATGGTCTAATGCTACACGATTTGATCACTAAACGTAATAATGACACACTTCCGAGTGAACTAGTATCAGTAATCAGAGAAAGATTGGACGGAGTAAGAAAAGAATCCAGATGCGAAGATAATAAGTTACAATTTGGTAAAGGAAAATCAAAATCCGCAGCGAAAAGAAGAGCACGACACCTAGAAAGATGTCACAAATGCGGAAAATGGTTACATGGAGGTAAATGTTCAAATAATCAAACCTATTCAAACACCGAATTTGTTACTTTATGCAGAGACGGACCGTTCATATGTTTAGAAGAAAAAACAATGAATGCTCGAGGTTACGCCTATGTAGCTATGGAAAACCAATTAAACCGACTATCTTATGAATGGGATAGATCATATAACTAAGAATACTATCTCACAGGTAAGTCTGCACAGTTTTTATTTTTTATTTTTATTTTTAACCTTTTGATAATAAACGCTAATTTGTTCGCTATAAAGTATTAAATTAGTATTGAATAAAATTAGGTTTGGCGACCGAAATTATTGATATCATACAAAAATTTATTACATCACTGCGAAATTTAACGTTTATTCTTAAGGTATAAATATCTTTAATCAATCAACCCAAAATATTTCAAAAATTCGTCATGAGTTAAATTAGGTCATGGAACCGAAATTACTTTACCGAAAAGAGGGGCGTATATTTTTGATAATATTTGATTGATTAAAGTGGGATAAAAGCCAAAAAGATTTTTAATTTTATTTTTACCATGTTTTAAAAATTAATATATAAAAATTAAAATAATATTGTAAACTTTTTAAAATTAATATATTTAAAATTGTAAATATTTGAAAAATTAATCTTTTTAATATAAGTTTGTATGTATAAAAACAAAAATATAATATAAGTTTGGTGTGAATTTATAATATAAATTTTTAATTAAGTTTGGTGTGAATTTTTAATTTTATGCATTTAAATTTAAGTTTGGTGTGAATTTAAAAACAAAAATTTACTTTATTTCGCTAAGTTAAAAATATGTTTTTTTAAAATTCGTCGTGAGTTGAAGACTAGGTCGTTGAACCGAAATTGCTTTACCCGAGGGAGGGACGAGAACTTTTATTATCATTATTTTTAATCTTATTGAATTAAAGTATGCCAAAAACATTAAAAAAACGCAAAAATCTTTACTTTTAAAACCGCGATTTGATTTGACAAATTTTAAAAATTTTGTCAAGGGACAGACTAGGACATCGATCCGAAACACCCTCGCTCCTAAAGGAAAACAAATTTTTAAAATTTAATTAATTATAGGTTTTATAAAGTATAAGGTTTTATTTAAAAAAAAAAAGGGCAAAACACTGTAGCCGGGTACCCATGCGATCGCATGGGAATCACCCTCTACCTCCATGCGATCGCATGGAGGCGAATTTCTGGCCAGATCAAAACAGACAGCGAGTATGTTCTTCAACACAAACACACACATTTACACGAACCAACCCCAAAATCCTCTATAAAATTCGCCATTTTTCACCGTAATTCATCATTTTTCTTGCTCTAATCATGCCTAGATTCTCATTCTTCAGCAAAATGGTAAAAATTACACCCCTAAACTCATAAATTTGCTAGTTTTTGTGATAAATTCCAATTTTTTACCTAATGCAATTTTGTTAATTTCTAGTGTAATTAGTGTTAAATTGTTAGTATTTTATGCATGTATAACCTAGATTGATGCTATTTAACATGATTTGAAGCCAAAAACTTCAAAATTTTTAGAAATCTAGGGTTTGTGTTCTTGAGCAATTTGGGACTTTTTGATATAAACAGGTTATGGCCGATTTTTGTCATGAATTATTGCTAAATTGAGTAGTGTAACATGTTTAGATAGTTAAATGATCCAAACATTGATCCTAAACATGATTTTTAGAGATTAAAGTGGACTTTTTAAGTCCAAAATTCATGAACTTGATTAATTTGATATATTTGCCATTTGAGACTTGTTTAATTATTAGTAATGACTATTTTGACATGTTATTTGAGTTAAATGCTTTTGAATTTTGTATACATTTTCATATGTGCTTATTTGAAAAGTGTAGAATTGTGAAAAATTGTGAAAATGTGTATAAGTTTAATTTTGATTTAACATGTTATAGTGATTATTTTAAGTTGTTATTTTGCTAACACTAATGCATATTTGGATGCACAAATTTAGTGTTTAATGTGTTTTGCAGAAAGCCGATACGGGAGGTTCAGGAGCATCATCATCTAGACGACCAGCACCAGCACCAGAACCAGAACCAGAAATGCAACACGAACAAGAACCACAACAAGAACCACAACAACAGCCTGATCAGCACATACCTTATTATGATCTGGTATAGTTTGTTGATGAATTCATAGTATTCCCAATGAGGCCGCCAGTAGAATTCCCAACGATTCCTGAGCACACTCTGCATCCTAATCTAAGATTTGATAGGAGATGGAGAGATTACGAGACATATCAAATGAACAAATTCAAATTGGTAACAAAAAATGTAGAGGTGCCAAGGGTAATCGATTGGGCCCCTTTGGAAACGTTCCATCTAGCTGACCGTGTTAGACAGCTTTTGGTACAAAGGTATGGCAGTTCTTCTTTTACAGATTGGGAACGTCTTTTCACCATTCGTAGACCTGTATATAAGGAATGGTGTGTTGAGTTGATGAGTACTGTATCACTTGATACAAATATAGTTAGAATAGATGATAGAAGATTTCTTAGATTTATCCTTGGCGATAGGATGTACAAAATGTCCATGCTGGACATGGCCAGGGCCCTACAGATATATACTCCTGGTGAGTTGCTATTACCCGATTGTACAAATTTGATTCATTATGGTGAAAGGGTAGATAGTAACTTTGACGCTGACGCCATTTGGAGGCGTATGTCACATTTTGATGTTTTTACACGAGCAGGAGGACACTCCTATACACATATTGACAGAGCCGAGCTTCGTATTATTCATAGATTTTTGGCTAACTCAATTACACAGAGAGGTCACAATAAAGAAAAAATTACCTTACATGATTTATTCTACCTAAAGTGTATTCGGGATCCTAGAAGCTTTGTCAATATCCCTTACTGTGTTGCTTTTTTTTTATCTAAAATGGTAGAGGGAATGCAGGACGGGAGTATAATAGGAGGAGGTATTTTTCTTACTCTCATTGGAGTGTATTTAGGTGTTGATAGGAACTAAGGGGGTCCATTACAGCTTTGTAGAGAACAGGTTGAGCCCTTAGGATTGAAAGTTTATGTGGGTGCTAAGGTATTGAAAAGTAGACGTAACCAGGCAGTACCCTATGAGGGATATCATCCTCAGGTAGAGAGAGGCTCAGACGAGGAAATGGAGGAGGCGGAAGACATTAGGGATGTCTTTCGAGATGCTATTCTTGACGTCCACGTTCGTATAGATGAGGAAGCAATGATGAACGCGGCCAGACATAGTATGTACGAGCAGTGGAACTCCGAGCGAGTATAGAGGATTATAGGCGACGCCAACACGATAGCTGGGTAGTTCATCAGCACCAAATCATGAGCCAGCTATCATATCAGGTACCAAATAATTACGTGCCTACTCGACCTGCTCATTTTCAGCCACACAGCCCCGATATCCTACCACCCTTTAACCGGTATGACTATAACCAAGCCTATCAGAACACCTATAACCAACAATGGAACCCACCTGATGAGATGAACTGAAACCCCTATCCATACTGATTTGGTTCCATTTGGTTATTTATATGATTTTTATGTTTTTATCTTTTTACTTATTCATGTTTAAACTTATGTTATTGAATATACTTATGTAATCTTTATCATTTTTATTATTATTGTGTACTAATATTTCATATTTAGGATTCGAAAGTGGGATATTAAGTCCCATTTCAAATTGCCATGCATGTTTATATTTGTATGTATGTATATTGTAAATTGTACAAAACAGGGTAAAACAGCGCATTTTCAAAGACTGGCATTAAGTTCAGCAAAAGCTACTAATTTTGACGACAAGATCATAAATAAATGTGATGTAACAACAGACGGAATGAACAAATGATATGCACCATTTATCATTCAGCAAACAAACGCCAATATGTTTGGAAACTTTGGTAAAATTTAATCATTTTTCTACGCTAATCACCCTCAATAATTTAAATTGTTACTGATTTCTTGCAAATGAGGGCATTGCAAGATCTTAAGTGTGGGAATGGGTTAAATTCTTTCGGATTTTTAAATTTTTTTACTTTAAACACTTGGTTACCATTAGAAATACTAGTAAAGTAGTAGTTGTATTAGAATCTAGTGCTCTCTGATAATAAAGAACAGCCCTAATCTTATATACTGACTACCCAATTCTAGTAAAATTTTTCAAAATTTTCAATTAAATGAACTCAAAATCATGTTTATACATATTTATGAACGATAAAACTAGGTGTTAACACCGAAATTATTGTTACCTCGGAAAGGACATAAATTGAGAAACAAACCAAAATGTTAAAATTCATTTAAAATGGAATAGAGGACAATAAAAAGGAAAATAAAAGCCAAGTGTGGAAAAAATTACCAAGTTATCTTAAACATATGTCACATATTTCTGTAACAAATAATTGAAGATACTTTTGCTTTGGACTAAACTAAACTGTTTTACCCGATGAAAGAAAAGAAGAGATGGATCTACACGATGAATCAATTTCATCGTTAAAAGGAAGTAAAGTCTTTCGAAAAAGAAATGCGCTTCTTGATTTAGGTCATGAAGTTGTCGTCCAGACCAGCTGTAGGTTGATGAAAAATCTAGAAAAGTCATCTCTAAAATCAGCAGGAAATCCACGGACCCCGGCATAAAACAGGGTCGCCAAGTGGTCAGATTTATCCTAACCATGAGAAGGATTTATCTCGTACAATGGGGGCCACCGTGCAAATTAGCTTGATAAGACTAATAAATCAGATCCCCAGAAAGGATAATCTCCTTTAAAGATCAAAAATTAGCTTTTAAGACTGATATTACTCAATCCTAGAGATTGACCTTAAAGATTGAGAATTACAAACTCATGGAATTCAATGATATCTAAAATCGAGCTTGAACGAGAAAATATTTTGATAAAATTACAAACCGATTTGTTTTCTGAAAACCCATTTTCAATGCGTTCATTACCATTGAACGTAAAATCCTAGGAATTCATCTGGAATTCATTAGGTCATCTGAACCAAATCGGGTGTCAACCGTAAGAACGGTGGTTGCATAGCATGGTCAAAGACAGGACCTTGTGCCAGACTGAAAAATCATAACGGTGAGCTTTACTATTGCTCCTACCAAGGATAGTAATTGCGTCCGACACGTTATAGATCATAATTAAAAGCATGTCAGGGGACATTGCCTTAACAGTTGCTTGTTCAACGCTTTCGATAGTTTATCAAAAGGTAATATACGGAGCAAGTAAACTGGACGTGTTGCTTTCCCAATACAAGGTTAGCAAGTGAGTGACACAAAACAGCAAGTTTTGAGCTAAAATTTTCAAAGCTGAAACCCACCAAACCCACAAAAATATTTTACAAACACCAGTGAAGGGTTATTCCGGAAAAATTATCTAGGGTAAAAGCTAGATTTAATAAAAAAAAATCAAATATTTTCATAAAGATCCAATTTCCTAAAGGATCTAAATTTTCATACGTCATGTGAGACTGTAAACCACATCGTTACTACCATTGTTTATACCGCCGTATTGAAATCACTGATGTACAAAGTGTGAAGAATAAAGAAGTGATTCTAGTATTTCAAGACGATATTGCTTGAGGACAAGCAACGCTCAAGTGTGGGAATATTTGATAATGCTAAAAACGAACATATATTTCATAGCATTATTCCTCAAGAAAGACAAGCTTTTAGTTGCAATTGTTCTATTTACAAGTGATATTCGTTTAATTAATAAAAGGTGAAGACAAAAGACAGATTCGATGAATTAAAGACGCAAACGTCCAAAAAGCTCAAAAGTACAAAATACAATCAATAAGGTTCCAATTATTGATAAGAAACGTCTCAAAATTACAAGAGTACAAGATTCAAAACGCAAAGTACAAGATATTAAATTATTCGCAAGGACGTTCGAAAATCCGGAACCGGGACCAGAGTCAACTCTCAACGCTCGACGCAACGGACTAAAAATTTCAAGTCAACTATGCACATGAATATAATATAATATATAATTAATTCTTAAAATTAATATATATATATATTATATTATATTTAAAAACCGTCGGCATAAAAAACCAAAGACTTTTGAGTCTCCCCAGCTGGCCATGCGATCGCATGGCCTGGAGGAAGAAACTCCATGCGATTGCATGAACATATTTTCCAGCCCACAGGCCTATAAATTCGCAGTTTGGTGAACGTAAAAACATCATCTTTTTCTTCTCCTCATTCAACGTATAATATTTATATTTATATTATAATTTTAATTTTAATTTATAATAATAAGGGTGTGTTAGCGAATGTTGTAAGGGTGTAAGTCAAAATTCTGTCCGTGTAACGCTACGCTATTTTTAATCATTGTAAGTTATGTTTAACCTTTTTAATTTAATGTCTCGTAGCTAAGTTATTATTATGCTTATTTAATCCGAATTAATCATGATGTTGGGCTAATTACTAAAATTGGGTAATTGGGCTTTGTACCATAATTGGGGTTTGGACAAAAGAACGACACTTGTGGAAATTAGACTATGGGCTATTAATGGGCTTTATATTTGTTTAACTAAATGATAGTTTGTTAATTTTAATATAAAGATTTACAATTGAACGTCCCTATAAATAAACATATACACTCGATCGGACACGATGGGTGGGGTATTTACATGTACGAATAATCGTTCATTTAACCGGACACGGGAATGGATTAATAGCCACTAGAATTATTAAAATAGGGGTGAAATTATGTACAAGGACACTTGGCATAGTTGATAACAAAGTATTAAAACCTTGGGTTACACTCAGTCGACATCCTGGTGTAATTATTAAACAAGTATTAAAATCTTGTTACAGTTTAAGTCCCCAATTAGTTGGAATATTTAACTTCGAGTATAAGGATAATTTGACGAGGACACTCGCACTTTATATTTATGACTGATGGACTGTTATGGACAAAAACCAGACGGACATATTAAATAATCCAGGACAAAGGACAATTAACGCATGGGCATAAAACTAAAATCAACACGTCAAACATCATGATTACGGAAGTTTAAATAAGCATAATTCTTTTATTTCATATTTAATTTTCTTTATTTTATATTTAATTGCACTTCTAATTATAGCACTTTTATTTATTGTTATTGTATTTAATTGCACTTTTAATTATCGTACTTTTTAATTATCGCAAGTTTATTTTATCGCACTTTTATTTATCGCAATTTCATTATCGTTATTTATTTTACGCTTTAAATTAAGTCTTTTATTTATTTAATATTTTACATTTTGTTTTAACTGCGACTAAAGTTTTAAAATTGACAAACCGGTCATTAAACGGTAAAAACCCCCCTTTATAATAATAATATTACTTATATATATATTTGTATTTTTATAAAATAAAACTAATATAGCGTTAAGCTTTGATTAAAAGATTTTCCCTGTGGAACGAACCGGACTTACTAAAAACTTCACTACTGTACGATTAGGTACACTGCCTATAAGTGTTGTAGCAAGGTTTAAGTATATCCATTCAATAAATAAATAAATATCTTGAGTAAAATTGTATCGTATTTAATAGTATTTCCTTGTAAAATATTAGCTATTTTATATACACCTCGCATAACATCAAACGCTATCTTTTATGAATGCGTGTAACGACCCGGATTATTCTGATCATTTTATACCTATGAGATTAATATTTACATAAATTAAACCTTACCAACATGATAAGCAATCTAAATTGTTGAGACTTATGTTTTTGAAAAGAGTTTTACACAACGTTTGACCGTCCATTTTGACCGATGATATCACGAACTATATAATATACGATAATTATACGTTTGTGTATATATATATGTATTTTTATATATTTAACATGATCTAAGAATGTTTTAACATCTCATTATGTACTAATAACAATGAGTTATAAGTATATTTTGAGACTACTAACTTAAGTTTTCAAAAAGATAACTATATGTGACGTTCTTCGACTTAAATACTTAAAACTTATAATACTTATACATGTATCGTATAGATATGTATTTTATCACTTTTAAAGGATTTATATACATAAAACAATATAAGTATATTTACAAAAGATAGCTATATTTGAATCCTCGTTCCGTTTTCTCAAGATTTTTATACGTATATCTAGGGTATATGTACCCGTATCATACCCAGCTTCTATACGTATTTACTATTGGTATATACACATCACAATCACTTTATTAGCAGCCATGAGTCAGCCAATTTTGGATCTTAGCATGCATGATTAATGAATTTGGCATATTACAAGACTTTTGCACAATATTACAAATTTATACATCTTTTCACCACCATTTATACTCCATTCCAATTTCATTTTTACTACACATTTTCTCTAACCAAAAATACACTCTTAGGAACCTTAAGTGTTCTTCACAATCTCAGCAAATAACCATGAAGATCTAGCTTCAAAAACAAGCCTTAATCATCATAATAAATTCCTTACAAGAAAACTTCAATAATCCTTCCAAAAATACAAGTTTACTTCCAACCTTTTGATCCAACTCCACCACTCTTTTGGTTCTAGGATTTTTCTCATATTTTACAGTAACTTTGTCCAAGTAACTTGAGGTAGTAACCTTGTTCATAACCTTATTCGATTCATATTTATATAGCTATCTTATTTTGTGTTGTAAAATTTTAACAACAAGAACATAGTTTGAATGATTTCAAACTTGTTTGCAAACTAAATAGATCCTTCTAACTTAACTTTTAAAACACTTCAAGACCTGTAATATATCATAATGATATGCTAACTTAAAAAGATATAACTTGGTTTTACAAAGAACATCTTAAAAACTGAATCTACGTCGTCGGAGTGCAACCGGGGGCTGCTTTGGGTTGGATAATTAAAAACCAACTTAAGCTTTGAATTGGAAGTTTATGTTCTGGAAAAATGATATTTCTTATGAATATGTTAACACATAAAAATTTCATGGTTTAACTCAAAGTGTAAGTATTTTTAGAAAAATGATCATTAAATGTTGTTTTTATGATGGAAAATGATCACTTTCATAAGTTTCACCAAAGTTTGACCTATAACCTGTGATTTCGAATACAACCTAAGGTATTTTTAGTTCATATTCTTAAAATTTGACTCAATCCAAGGAAGTGGCAAGTTGAACCAACAAAAACGAAGTTGTAATGAAGAAACTACGACTAAAACAAGATCGGGTATCCGAAGCTAGTTTAGCTACGAAAATATTTGGAGAAAAATTAAATTAATCATCTATTTCTAATTAATATGATATTTCATATACATTTACTTATGATTTGATTTTATATATTTCAGGACCACCCGTAAACAACACGAGAAGATTAATCATAAGACCTCATGATTGTACGCAACACGTCATTTGACAACACGGTACTTTATGTACGCAACACGTCACTTGACAACATGGTACCATGGGTCGAGATTAATTCTGATCAATACGAATACGATGGGGTCTTTATTTATTTTATTTAATTAACTAATTGTGGACCACTAACATCGGACTGCTAACTACGGACTAAGAAAATATTAAAAGTATTAAAAGTATATATATATATATATATATATATATATATATATATATATATATATATATATATATATATATATATATATATATATATATATAACGATTACTTAAAAAGAAAATATGTTGATATATTATATATATGGTTAGGTTCGTGATATCTATCGGAGACCAAGTCGTGATAAAAACCTTCAAGGCAAAAGTGAGTATATAGTCCCACTTTTAAACTCTAAATATTTCGGGATGAGAATACATGCATTTTATGATTTACGTTATGGACACAAGTGATTAAAAATATATATTCTACGTTGAGTTGTACCACTGGCATACTTCCCTGTAACTTGGTAACTATTATTTACATGAGGTATTGTAAACGCGAATCCTGTTGATAGATCTATCAGGCCTGACAACCCCAACCGGACTGGACGACCAGTATTCAACGGTTGCACAGTACTTCGTTTTGGTGACTACACTTGGTACGGTGTAGTAAGATTTCATAATAAAGGGAATATGCGACGTTGATTAAATGTTACGTATGGTTATCAAGTGCTCAACAACTTAGAATATTTTTATTAAAACGTTTATATATGAAATCTTGTGGTCTATATTTATAACGCTGTGGGCATTAAACCTATATCTCACCAACTTTATGTTTACGTTTTAAGCATGTTTATTCTCAGGTGATAACTAAAAGCTTCCGCTGCAACATGTTGAATTTAAGCAAGATCTTGAGTATGCATATTTGTGTCAAAAATAAAACTGCATATCGGAGGATTTGTAATGTAAAATATGTTGGAAGTCGTATTGTTATTATCACATGTAAAGTTTGTAAGTCTAAGATTATCGCTAAACGATAATCATTATTAAGTTGTTTAAACCTTGTATTTGTAATAAAAACTATGGTTTGTATTGTAAAAACGAATGCAGTTTTTGAAAAATGTCGCATATAGAGGTCAATACCTCGTGGTGAAATCATATGTTATTGTATTCGTCCTAAAGGTTAAGGTCGGGTTATGACATGTGGTATCAGAGCGTTGGTCTTAGAGAACCAGAAAATTTGCATTAGTGTGTCTTATCGAGTTTGTTAGGATGCATTAGTGAGTCTGGACTTTGACCGTGTTTGATTTAGAAAACTATTGCTTATCCATGTTGGTTAAAAATTAATATGTAAATATTATGTGATACTAACATGCTAGTTGTTATGTGATAGATGTCTAGCTTAGAACTTGTTATCACATTCAGCGACTCCGAACCAGAATCTTCAGATGGTGTTCCAGTCATTAACCTATCCGATGATGAAAATGACACCTTTGGGGAAGACTCACAAGTTCAGGATGAATCAATTGAAGAGGAACCGGAAAGTGATCCTGAGGAGGAAGAAATACAGGAAATTACGAAAGACAAGTTCGAACGAGGAAAGAAACGAAAGGCTACTGAAATGGAAAATCCAAATCCCGAGTCTAGAGAGGATGCTGTGGCACCAACTCCACCAGATACTTCCACACCTATTCCCGCTATTCCTATTAGTTCTATCCCAGCATCCAGTTCTTCAGCCCCTCAGCCAAAACACAGGGAGACAACCATGATAACCTTTAAGCGATTCCTTTGAACACTAACGCTTTTGGTTAAAAGATACGCTGTTGTTTTAAACCATGGGATCATATAACATTTTGTATAATATTACTAGTGTGGTTTGCTTAATGTTTGATGTAAGATAAGCATATGTAAAATAGTGAAGTGTGAAATGCAATAATTTTCCATGGTTGAGTATTATTTGGGTGATAGTAATTGATTTTTGTACTAAGCTATTAAGTATGAACTTTAACGGGTAGGTACTACCCTAGGTATAATTATAAAATGCTAATAAGAAGAAAGGCTTTTATAATAATAACTGGTTCATATTATTAATAAGCTACGATATACTGTAAATACATACTACATCTATAATATTCCATGTGAATAATTATTTTTTTTCCATTTTTATTGAAGATTATGGCGCGATTGAACCGAATGACGGAACAAGAAATCCAGGAACTCATCAATCAGCGAGTGAACGACAGAATGTTATGGGTCGAGGCTGCAAGAGGTGTTGCAGTTAACCCAAATCCTCGTGTGGGATGCACTTACAAAACTTTTCAAGGTTGCAAGCCCTCATCATTCAGTGGAACAGAAGGACCGGTCGGTTTAACCCGGTGGATCAAAAAGATTGAGTCTGTGTTTAAAATCAGTGGTTGTATTGAGAAGGACATGACCAAGTATGCATCGTGTACCTTACAAGATAGTGCACTCAGGTGGTGGAAAAACTATGTGAAGGCCGTAGGAGGAGATGTAGCTTATGATACTCCCTGGGAAGAATTCAAAACAATGCTAATCAACGAGTATTGTCCAAGGAACGAGGTTAGGAAGTTGGAAGCTGAATTACGAAGCCTGAAAGTTGTTGGTACTGAACTCACCAACTACAATCAGCGATTCATGGAATTAGCTTTGCTATGTCCCGAATTAGTACCAACCGAAGAACGGAAGATTGAACTGTACAAAGACGGTTTGCCTAAAAAGGTCAAGGCAAATGTTACAGCATCCAAACCCAAGACTATTCATGAAGCTATCACCATGGCGAATGAGTTGATGGACCAGATTATTCTGGATAAGAACACCGATGTCAAGACATCGGGAAACAAAAGAAAGTGGGAAGGTAATCATCAACAATCCAACAAGAAACAAGAAACCACGCAAGGTGCGGGTAGCAGTTCGAACTCAGGTTACAAGGGACGAAATCCTTTATGTAACAGATGCCACAAACATCACTCTGGTTATTGTAATGTGGTGTGCAACAATTGTAATCGAAAAGGTCATCTTGCTGAAGATTGTAGGGTTCCCGCTACAAATACAAACGGTACCAAGACTCCTGCCACCAATGCAAATAGAACTGCCTTGGCCACTGTTACTTGTTATGGGTGTGGGAAACAGGGTAATTATAAGAGTCAGTGCCCGAATCTAGAGAAGAATAACGGATCTGCACGTGGAAGAGCATTTGTTATTAATTCTAGAGAGGCGTGCAAAGACCCGGAGCTTGTTACGGGTACGTTTATCATTAATAACTTATCCGCATCTATTATATTTGATACTGGTGCCGATAGAAGTTACGTGTGTAGAGACTTTCACGCTAAATTGAATTGTTCATCATTACCTCTAGATTCTAAGTACATGTTTGAGTTAGCTAATGGTAAACTAATTAAAGCCGATAAAATTTGCCGTGATTGTAAAATAAATTTAGCCGGAGAAACATTTAAGATTGATTTGATACCCGTAGAATTAGGAAGTTTTGATGTAATAGTCGGCATGGACTGGATGTCCAAAATAGGAGCTGAAGTTGTGTGCGCCAAGAAGGCAATTCGCATTCCTCGTAAGGATAATACGCCAGTAATGATTTATGGAGAGAAAGGTAACTCAAAGCTAAAACTCATTAGTTGTTTGAAAGCTCAAAAGTGCTTGAAGAAAGGGTGCTATGCTATCTTAGCACATGTTTATAAGGTCAAAACGAAGGAAAAAGTGAAGAGCATCAATGACGTGCCTGTGGCAAGAGATTTTCCTGAAGTATTTCCAGAAGAGTTGCCGGGATTACCACCATTTAGATCTATAGAATTTCAAATAGATCTAGTACCGGGAGCTGCACCAGTGGCTCGTGCTCCATATAGACTTGCACCATCTGAGATGAAAGAGTTACAAAGCCAGTTACAAGAATTACTGGACCGTGGTTTCATTCGACCGAGCACTTCACCGTGGGGAGCTCCGATTTTATTCGTCAAGAAGAAAGACGGATCTTTCCGAATGTGTATAGATTATCGTGAATTAAATAAGTTAACTATCAAGAATCGGTATCCACTACCGAGAATTGACGACTTATTTGATCAACTGCAAGGATCATGTGTGTACTCGAAAATCGACTTAAGATCGGGCTATCATCAATTACGTGTCAAAGTAGAAGATATTCCTAAAACTGCTTTTCGGACACGTTATGGTCATTACGAATTTTTGGTTATGCCGTTTGGATTGACAAATGCGCCAGCTGTATTCATGGACCTCATGAATCGAGTTTGTAGTCCGTATTTAGATAAGTTTGTTATCGTTTTCATTGACGATATTCTTATCTATTCCAAGAGTGAACAAGAGCATGAACAGCATTTAAGGTTGATATTAGAGCTGTTAAGAAAAGAACAACTATATGCTAAATTTTCTAAGTGTGCTTTTTGGTTGAAAGAAGTACAATTTCTTGGCCACGTTGTTAGTAGCAAAGGAATTCAGGTTGATCCAGCAAAAATCGAAGCCATTGAAAAATGGGAAACTCCTAAGACACCAACGCAGATACGCCAATTTTTGGGTTTAGCTGGTTATTATAGAAGGTTTATTCAAGATTTTTCCCGAATAGCTAAACCATTAACAGCGTTAACGCAAAAAGGGAAGAAGTATGAATGGACCTCTGAGCAGGAGAGTGCATTTCAATTACTGAAGAAGAAGTTGACTACGGCGCCTATTTTATTGTTACCTGAAGGGAACGATGATTTTGAGATATATTGTGACGCTTCGCGACAAGGTTTTGGTTGCTTCCTTATACAATGAAAGAAAGTTATTGCATACGCATCTCGTCAATTGAAGATTCACGAGCGGAATTACATGACGCATGATCTAGAACTGGGTGCAGTAGTGTTTGCATTGAAGATATGGAGACACTACTTATATGGGGTTAAATGCACTGTGTTTACCGATCATAAAAGCCTTCAACTTATCTTCGATCAGAAACAGCTGAACATGAGGCAACGTAGGTGGGTCGAGCTGATAAACGACTATGATTGTGAGATTCGCTATCATCCCGAGAAAGCGAATGTAGTGGCCGATGCTCTAAGCAGAAAAGAACGGGAACCAATTCGAGTAGGAGCGATGAACATAAAAATTCGCATGAATCTTAACTCATAAATCAAAGAGGCTCAACGAGAAGCTCTTACTAAAGAAAACATAGGAAATGAAATAATGAAGAAGTATGAGAAGCAACTCGTTATACGGGAAGACGGAATTCGATATTTCGCAAACCGTATTTGGGTACCGAAGTTGGGTGGATTAAGGAAGTTGATATTGAATGAGGCGCACAAGACAAGATACTCGATACATCCTGGAGTTGGAAAGATGTACCTGATGGAATTCTATGTATAAACAAGTCTCAAAACCATTTTAAGTTTGCATATATTTTCGTTTTTATAAGGAAGCAAGCGGAAGCATTTTCATACAAATTAATATTTAATAGAATTCCATAATGAAGATCTAGTCTTGAAAAATATACTAAAATGTAAAAGAAGCTAGTTAGGGGTTTATACCTTCTCCTAAAATGGAGGTTGAAGCAAGAAGATGAAGATGATGAAGATGAGAATGAACCTTAGTCTCTAACTTGAGATCTCAAATCTTGTATACCCACAAGCTATGTAATCAACACCACCAAATGGGTTAGGATTTTATACACTTAAACTAGCAAAATAAGCTTGAAGAAACCTCTTCTTCAACCCCAAAAAATCGGCACCCAAAAGAAATGGAGAGAAAAATGCTAGTGAAAATTTGAATTGCAAGTATTCAAGTGTGTTTTGAGATCTACAAAATGCATGTATTAAAGAAAGGAGTAAAAGCAAAAGGCTAGCATGGGGAACCCCATTTGGAGTCCCCAAAACCGTCCACCATACTCCCCCCCCCCCTTTTTTTTTTTTATTCTAAAAGAAAACATGCATTTTTACCACTTGTGCAATTTTTTTTTATAAACCTCTTATAAAAGTAGCACACACACACATATATAATATGTTTAATCATAAAATTAAACATAAACATATATATATATATATATATATATATATATATATATATATATATATATATATATATATATATATAATTATCCATATAATTATTTCTTGCAATTTAATCTTTAGAAAACCAATTTCTAAAATTCATGTGTCGAGTATTAGTTTTAAAGATCCATTCGTTAAAACAAATACTTAAAAGGTGTTGATAGCTTGTTATTGGGTATGACCCGACTTGGATCATAACATATTAGCCACATTAATTTATTATGTCTCTCGGGCATATGAAGCACCTTCAATCTCCCACTTGCACGAGAAACATAAGGAATTAATGCAAGTGACGGATACCACTTAACGACCGTCCATCACCCCCAATATGTTATGACTTAGTGCCATTCAATAACATCATCCTCTTCGAGTTCCCATCTCGAACATGAATAGGTGAATCTTTCATTTTATCCTTTTGTCCTAGATGTCATGTTAAATCCAAGAGACATAGAATGATCACTCTCTTATAGATTTAACTTTATCAGGCCTTAGACATCTAACTCTCAACGAATAAGAGGGAAAAATTCCATCTTGACTACATACGTTCTAGACACTACACTTAGTACCATACCTGAAGCCTCCCTTATGAGCTACCTTTTCAGAATAGCGAAGGAAAGAATCAAGGCACAATATTTGGTGAATATCTGAACCCAATATGTGTCTCGGGTCAGAGGATATAATGATATTCTCCTTTACTCAAGATTACATGTGATCAACCACAAAGGCTCCATATAGTAAATCTTGAGAGCGGGTCTTCCAATATTTGTGTCTCACAAATATCTATGAACCTTGGTTGCAACCTTGCCCTACATTCACCATTTGAATGTTAACCAATCCAAGTTCATAATAGTCTAGACCTCACACTTGTTCCCACAAATGTGATCAACTACGGAATTTAGAATAATAGTTTATTCATGGATAAAATATGCAAAATTGGAACATGACTCATAATTAAATTAATACCATAATTATATTAATGAGCTTGAACTAATTCGTTCCGTTACAATACTTAAAATAGATCAATTCCAATCACTAGAATATCGAAGCCCTAATGCACAAACATGTCCCTCATGTTTTGGCCCATGTAAAAGCTTCGTGAGTGGATCCGCAACATTTTGATCTGTGTGAACTTTGTGAATACATATCTTTCCTTTTTCAACCTCATCCCTAATGTAGTTGAATCTCCGCTCAATGTGACGAGTCTTTTGATGAGCACGAGGTTCCTTGATTTGAGCAATCGCACCCTCGTTGTCACAAAAGATCTCAAGAGGGTCCTGAATGGAAGGGACCACTCCTAAGTCGTCCATGAATTTCTTCATCCATGCAGCTTCCTGAGCTGCCAGTGAGGCGGCAATGTACTCCGACTCTGTAGTGGATAACGCAACAACTTCCTGTTTTGAGCTCTTCCAAGAGACTGCACCACCATTTAACATGAAGACATAACCGGATTGTGATCGAGAGTCATCTCGATCAGTTTGGAAACTCGCGTCCACGTAGCCTTTTACAGCGAGTTCTTCCTCACCAGACCCATATATTAGAAACATATCCTTAGTCCTTCTAAGGTATTTCAATATACATTTAACCGCAGTCCAATGACTATTTCCCGGGTTATTCTGGTATCTACTTGTCAGGCTTAGGGCGCATGACACATCCGATCTAGTACATATCATTGCATACATGATAGACCCAATAGCAGATGCGTATGGGACTTTCTTCATTCTCTCTTGCTCATCTTTCGTGGTAGGACACTGAGATGAACTGAGAATGGTTCCCTTTTGAATAGGTACCAAACCTTTCTTAGAGTTTTCCATCTTGAACCTTTTCAAGATTTTATCAATGTATGCACTTTGACTTAAACCTATTAATCTCTTGGGTCTATTCCTATAGATCCCAATCCCCAATATGTATTGTGCTTCTCCAAGATCCTTAATAGAGAAGCAACTCTTTAGCCAAGTTTTGACTCCTTGCATTGTGGTAATATCATTCCCAAACAATAATATATCATCCACATATAGCACAAGGAACATTATAGAGCTCCCACTAGCCTTCTTGTACACACAAGCTTCATCACCATTTTTAATGAAGCCAAATTTCTTTGCCTCTTCATTAAAGCGATGATTCCACATTCTAGATGCTTGTTTCAATCCGTAGATTGATTTCTTCAACTTGCATACCTTTTTAGGATTTTTTGGATCAACAAAACCTTCGGGCTGTACCATATAAACATCTTCCTCAAGATATCCATTTAGGAAAGCGGTTTTGACATCCATTTGCCATATTTCATAGTCATAGTGAGCAGCAATGGCAAATAATATCCTAATAGACTTTAGCATTGCCACTGGCGAGAAAGTTTCATCATAATCAACCCCTTGAGTTTGAGTGAAACCTTTTGCTACAAGTCTAGCTTTGTATGTATCCAAGTTTCCATGTATGTCGGTTTTCTTCTTGAAAAGCCATTTGCAATCAATTAGCTTGGAGCTAGGAGGTTGCACAACAAGTTCCCAAACTTGGTTTTCATACATGGATTGCATCTCGGCGTTCATGGCTTCCTGCCATTTATCTTTATCAATTCTTGATAAAGCATCTTTGTAGTTTGTCGGTTCATCCAAATCAACAGTATAGCAACCTTCCACGAGAAACCCATATCTCTTGGGAGGATTACTAATCCTACTAGATCTTCGAACGTCTTGTGTACCTTGATCATCCACTTGATCATTTTCAACATCCTCATGTTGAGTACTAGTGCCAACCAATTGTGTATCATCGGCTTGATCTTGTACCTCTACAAGATCTATCTTCCTTTCACCATCACCTTCCATAAGGAACTTGGTTTCAAGGAATTCCGCTTTTCGAGCAACAAATACCGTTTGCTCGGATGGATCATAGAAGTAATATCCCATGTCATCTTTGGGATATCCTATGAAGATACACTTTGTGGATCGAGCATGTAGCTTATTTGCTACATAACGCTTAGGATAAGCTTCACATCCCCATACTTTCAAGTATGAAAGAGAAGGAGGTTTTCCAAACCACATCTCATGAGGAGTTCGTTCCACCTTCTTGGTTGGGGCCATATTTAAAATACGAGCCGCGGAGCTTAGACAATAACCCCAAAATGATAGAGGTAACGAGCTTCTTGCCATCATAGATCGAACCATATCCATTAGGGTTCGGTTCCTCCTTTCGGAAACTCCATTAAGTTGGGGTGTTCTGGGTGGAGTAAGTTGTGAGATAATCCCACAACTCCTAAGATGATCTTGGAAGGCATCGCTTAGGTATTCACCTCCTCTATCGGTACGTAGTACCTTAATTGTCTTATTGAGTTGATTTTGTACTTCGTTTTGATATTCTTTGAATGCTTCAAACGTTTCGTCCTTGTGTCTTAATAAGTAGACATATCCGAAATGACTAAAGTCATCAATGAAAGTAACAAAGTATCTTTCACCTTTCCTAGTCATGGGTTTAAAGGGTCCACATACATCCGAATGTATTAATCCCAATAAATCTTTAGCCCTTTCATAAGTCCCTTTGAAAGGTGCTTTAGTCATCTTGCCTTGTAAACAAGATTCACATACATCAAACGAATCCATTTCATTTGATTTCAAAAGTCCATACTTTTGAAGTGTATGCATTCGGTTCTTGTTTATGTGACCAAGGCGACAATGCCATAAATAGGAATCACTCAAATCCCTTTTGAGTTTCTTGGTGCTTGTATGGTATATAGAGCTCGATGATGCGTCATCATGAACCAATTCATAAATTCCATTTGAAGGCGAAGCCTTGAAATAGAATACATTGTCTTTAGAAACATGAATATCATCATCAATAAAATTAACAACGTAACCACATTGTTTTAAACAATAAATAGAAATAATGTTTCTACACAAATCCGGAGCATACAAAACATTTTCTAAAATAAGTTCCAATCCGCTTGGAAGCTTCAAAATAAAATCTCCTTGAGCTTTAACATGCACCTTTGCACCATTGCCCATATAGAGACTTGATGTTCCCGCCTTATGATCACTTCTTTTGAACCCCTGCAAGGAATTGCAAATATGAGTTCCACATCCCGTGTCTAATACCCATGTATTAGAAGAAGTAATACTAAGCTCTATATATACCATATATATATTACCTGAGGTTTGACATGCATCCCTCTTGTCCTTCAACTCCTTAAGATAGACTGGACAGTTTCGTTTCCAATGACCCATCTCACCGCAACCGAAACATGGGTCTTCTTTGGGGTTTGCCTTCTCGGCTACCTTTTGCTTCTTAGCCTTGTTGATGGTTGGGGTAACCATCTTCCCTTTCCCTTTGCCTTGATGGGCGGGTCCTTTTCTCTTGGCCACCTTTGGCTTAGAGGTGTTACCTTTTGACCCACCTTGATCGATTGCTAACACGGGTAAAGCCCTTTTACCCATGCTAGTTTCCGCCGTTCTAAGCATACCGTGAAGCTCACCTATGCTCTTATCCATCCCATTCATATTGTAATTAATTACAAATTGATCAAACCTTTTTGATAGGGAGTTTAGGATAAGATCGGTGGCTAACTCATTTGATATGTTTAGGTTAAGACGGTTAGCACGATCGATAAGGCTTTTCATCTTAAGTACATAAGATGAAACCGATTGGGTATCGTCCATACGACAAGCATGTAGCGCCCGAACCATTTCGAAGCGCTCGACACGCGCTTGTTGGAGGAACATCTCCTTCAATTGCGTTATCATGTCGTATGCACTATGATGCTCGAAATCCTTTTGGAGTTCGGGTATCATAGTCCCAAGCATTAAGCATGAGACTTGAAGGGAGTCGTGGCAATACTTATCGTAAGAGGCCATTGCCTCCACATCATTCTCATCCGGTTGATCGGGAATGGGGTCCTCAAGTACATATGCTTTATCCTCTTGTTTGAGGACAATCCGAAGATTGCGGAACCAATCTATAAAGTTGGTATGGTTGAGTTTGTCTTTCTCGAGGAGAGACCGTAACGATAGGTTGTTCATGTTAAGTGGTGCGTTTAGCATGTTGTTGTTGTTATTAGCGGCCATCTACAAAATTCAACAAAGTCCTTTTAAGTATCGATTTTAAATTTAATAAACAATACCCTTTTAATTTGTTTTATTAAATATTTGAATCCATCGGTAAATCAAATTTCGGTTAGGTGACCTTTATCCCATCATTTGATTTAGCTAGGTAGTCATAATGACAATTGCAATCCTTTTGCAACTTCTAATTTTATGGGATCATGCAATCCTTTTGCATGGCATATTAATCCCATCAACGCCTATTTGTTCCTCATGCTTCGGTGACCCTAAGTTCATGATTCCCAAATCAAGTCGTCCTACTTGTGTAAACATGTAGACTTAACATACAAGTGGTTAGGTGACCTTTATCCCACATGTATGCGAAGTGTACCTTATTCATATTAGTTCACTCATGACGGTTAGGTGACCTTTATCCCATCAAGAGATTCCTAATATGTCTAAGTGTTTCCACAAAAGGATGGCGTTTAACTTGTTTACCTTGTTTTAGTTAAAGGGATTTTATGTTTTCTACATTCTAGTTTTAGAAAACAAAATGCTATACACCAACATGCATTTGGTGTGTAGTGTTTTATGAAAAACCTATTATCATGTCCTTTTAGTAAACCAATTACTAGTTATAAACCATTTCATTACCTTTTAAATAAACCATTTTATTTAGATCTAATAACCAATTATTAGTGTCATTTTGTTATGTTTTATTATAACCACTTATAATGTATTATGCAAGTGTTAACATGTGATAATCTTGTAGCAACCCAAACATACAAACATAATCATACAAGTATACAAAATAAAATGTTCACAATCGAGAGCCATTTTGGTGGACATTTGTTTAGCCAAAACAAATGTCACCGGTAAGGGTTAACAAAAGTAAGAGATTTTATACAAAATCTCCCACTTAATCTTGTAACTTCATAAGCTCCATCTTGTGTTCTTCTTCTTGAATCTTCATTTTCTCTTTACAAAATTATATCCTAATACAATTTTTCTAGAAAATGAAATAATAACCTACTCTATTTTTACAAACCAAATAGAATAAATTACATCAAAATTACAAGAATAATTACAACTTATTACAAACCAAAATGAATGAATTACAACATGAAAGATAACCAAATCAATCAAACATACAAACACACGGTCTAGGCTCGATTGTGAACAACAACATAACAACAAATCTTGGCCAAACTTGAAGTCTCAAACCCACTTTTGGGACCCAAAAATTTCGGCCAAGAAACCACACCCACCAAAACTCATGATTTTTTACATTCTACTTTCATGCATGTTAGTAGATTGTAAAATAAATGAGTTTTCTAGCCAAAAACAAGAAGCATATTATCAAGACTTTGGCTCTAGATACCATTGATGGAATTCTATGTATAAACAAGTCTCAAAACCATTTTAAGTTTGCATATATTTTCGTTTTTATAAGGAAGCAAGCGGAAGCATTTTCATACAAATTAATATTTAATAGAATTCATAATGAAGATCTAGTCTTGAAAAATATACTAAAATGTAAAAGAAGCTAGTTAGGGGTTTATACCTTCTCCTAAAATGGAGGTTGAAGCAAGAAGATGAAGATGATGAAGATGAGAATGAACCTTAGTCTCTAACTTGAGACCTCAAATCTTGTATACCCACAAGCTATGTAATCAACACCACCAAATGGGTTAGGATTTTATACACTTAAACTAGCAAAATAAGCTTGAAGAAACCTCTTCTTCAACCCCAAAAAATCGGCACCCAAAAGAAATGGAGAGAAAAATGCTAGTGAAAATTTGAATTGCAAGTATTCAAGTGTGTTTTGAGATCTACAAAATGCATGTATTAAAGAAAGGAGTAAAAGCAAAAGGCTAGCATGGGGAACCCCATTTGGAGTCCCCAAAACCGTCCACCATACTCCCCCCCCCCTTTTTTTTTTTTTTATTCTAAAAGAAAACATGCATTTTTACCACTTGTGCAATTTTTTTTTATAAACCTCTTATAAAAGTAGCACACACACACATATATAATATGTTTAATCATAAAATTAAACATAAACATATATATATATATATATATATATATATATATATATATATATATATATATATATATATATATATATATATATATATATATATATATATATATATATATATATATATATATATATATATATATATATAATTATCCATATAATTATTTCTTGCAATTTAATCTTTAGAAAACCAATTTCTAAAATCCATGTGTCGAGTATTAGTTTTAAAGATCCATTCGTTAAAACAAATACTTAAAAGGTGTTGATAGCTTGTTATTGGGTATGACCCGACTTGGATCATAACATATTAGCCACATTAATTTATTATGTCTCTCGGGCATATGAAGCACCTTCAGTACCAAGATCTTAAGACGCATTATTGGTGGCCTAATTTAAAGACAGACGTTGCGACATATGTTGGGGAATGTTTAACTTGTTCCAAAGTCAAAGCAGAACACCAGAAGCCGTCAGGGTTACTTCAACAACCAGAAATCCCAGAGTGGAAATGGGACGGTATTACCATGGATTTCATCACAAAGTTACCTAAGACTGCCTTGGGTTATGACACCATTTGGGTAATAGTTGATCGTCTCACCAAATCTGCACATTTCTTGCCTATAAAGGAAACGGATAGAATGGAGAAACTATTACGATTATACATAAAGGAAATTGTTTCAAGGCATGGAATACCTATTTCCATTATATCCGATCGTGATAGTAGATTTACATCAAAGTTTTGGCAATCACTACAGGAGGCCCTGGGAACTCGTTTGGATATGAGCACCGCATATCATCCACAAACTGACGGGCAGAGTGAAAGAACAATTCAGACTCTTGAAGACATGCTCATGGCATGTGTGATCGATTTTGGAAACGGATGGGATAAATATCTACCATTAGCAGAATTCTCGTATAATAACAGTTATCATGCGAGCATTAAAGCTGCACCATTCGAAGCATTGTATGGAAGGAAGTGTATATCCCCTATCTGTTGGAATGAAGTAGGAGATCGACAATTAACTGGTCCCGAGATCTTACACGAAACGACTGAGAAGATAGTGCAAATCAAGGAGAGATTGAAAACAACCCGTAGTCGCCAAAAGAGCTACGCCGATGTCCGAAGGAAACCATTAGAGTTTAATATCGGTGACATGGTTATGTTAAAGGTGTCACCTTGGAAAGGTGTAATACGTTTCGGTAAAAGGGGTAAACTGAACCCAAGGTATGTAGGCCCGTTCAAGATCATCGAACGCATTGGACCGGTAGCTTATCGACTCGAGTTACCGCAACAACTTACCGGAGTGAAGGTATTTCATATGCCCGAGAGACATATTAAATTAACGTGGCTAATATGTTTTGATCCAAGTCGGGTCATACCCAATAACAGGCTTACCGACACCTTTATTCGTATTTGATTTTAACGATTGGTTCATTGATCAAATACGCAACACTTGAACTTTAAGAAAGATGGTTTTCTTAAATATTACTTGATGTGTGTATATATATATATATATATATATAAATTATGGAATAATTTATATATATTGGATTTAATTATTTATAGGTAAATAATTAATAAGTTTATGTTACATTTTATATAAATGGACTTTATATATTAAAAATGTACATAAAATTATATGGAAGTTTTATAAATTAGATTTTATAAAATCTAACTTTTATAAAAACTAATTCTTTTATAAAACATATTCTATATTACTTGTTGAGTGAGTGGCATTGGAGTCTCAAATATGCATGCATTTGACTAGCATTTTGAGTGGCTACTTGAAGGATTCCCATGTGCATATGTACTTGAACTTCTTGGAGACTCAACATACATTAAAACACATCAAAAGTGATCAAAAACTGCATTTTTCTCCTCCCATTTCTGCTGTAAAAACCGTGGGGTATTAAGGGAGAAAAGGGGTTCTTAATTTGGTTTTTGGAAGCTAAATTCAAGTGTCAATAAATCCTAACCAAAGTACAAGGTGTTGGTGATAAGCTTGGGGTATAACAACTTGAGGTTTCATTGTTTTGGAGCTCCATTCATCATCATCTTCATCATCATCTATCAACAAGCTTAGAGTAGGTACAAACTCTTTTCTTGCTTGTAGTTTGTAAGTATATTTCATAACTTGATCCTAATTGGGATTTAACTTTAATTGGTTAAAGTTTAACAAGTCTAAAATTGGTAATTAACATGCTTCCGCTTTCTTAATCCTTAAAATGGTTTAAGTATATTATGAACTTGTTAAATCCCAACAATGGTATCTAGAGCCGAAGTTATTGAAATATACTTCGAGATGATTTTTAAACCCACTATATCTTTGCATTTTATGAACATGCATGCAAGTGAAATGCAAAAATTTAAGGGTTTGGGTGGGTTTGCTATTTTGGCCGAATTTTATGGGGTCCCGAAATGGGTTTTGGGTTGTTCCATGTTGTTCATATTTGGTAGTATGATAATGTTCACAATCTATGCCTAGACCTTGTGGTTGTTTGGTTGCATGTTTGAGTGATTTGTATTATTCATTTGGTATGTAATAATTAATTCATTCATTTGGTTGTAATATTTATTATTTTGGTTATGTAATTTATTTTATATTTGGCATGTAAAATAGATTAGGTTGTATTTTCATTTTTTAGAGAAAAATGTATTAGGATATATTTTTTGTAAAAGATGAAGATGCAAGACTTGAAGAACACATGAAGAAGCATTTGGATGCAAGATTAAGTGGGAGATTTTAAAATCTCCTACTTTGTGTTATAACCCCTTAACCGGTGGCATTTGTTTTCGGCTAAACAAATGCCTACCAAAATGGCTAGATTGTGAACATCTTGATTTTGCATGCGTGGTTGTTTTGTATGATTATGTGGATTGTATGTTTGTATGCTACAAGTTAATCACACAAGTTAACAACAAACTAAAATGGCAATTTAAATTGGTTAAAATTGACATTATTAATCACATGCAAAACGACAATTTAAAATGGTTAAATTGAAATGGCTAAAAGGACATTAATAAACGGTTATTAAGGACATGATAAGGATCATACATATAAAATGGTTTATATCAAGTAATTGGCTTAATTACAAAACATGAAAAATGGATTTTCAAATAAACCATACACTAAATGCATGTTAGTGTATGGTGCAAAAGTTTTCTCAAACTAGAATTAACGAAAACTCAAAATCCCTTTCACTAACAAGGTAAACAAGTTAAACGCCATCCTATTGTGTGACACTTAAAAGTATTAGGGAACTCATGATGGGATAAAGGTCACCTAACCATTATGAGCAAACTAATATGATTAAGGTAAATTTCGCATGCTTGTGGGATAAAGGTCACCTAACCACATGTATGTTAAATTTACAAGTCTATACAAGTAGGACGACTTGATTTAGGAATCATGAACTTAGGGTCACCAAAGCATGAGGAACAAATAGGCGTTGATGGGATAAATATGCCATGCAAAAGGATTGCATGATCCCATACTCTAGAAGTTGCAAATGGATTGCAATTGTCATTTATTGACTACCTAGCTAAATCAAATTGCGGGATAAAGGTCACCTAACCGAAATTTGGTTTACCGTTGGATTCTAGAATTTAATAATTCAATTTGATTTAAAGGGTATTGAATGTTAAATTAAAATCGATACTTAAACGAACTTTGTTAATTTTGTAGATGGCCGCCAATAACAACAACTACATTCCAAACGCACCACTTAATCTAAACCACCTATCATTAAGGTCTCTCTTAGAGAAAGACAAACTCAACCATACCAACTTTATGGATTGGTTCCGCAATCTTCGGATTGTCCTCAAACAAGAGGATAAAGCGTATGTACTTGAGGACCCCATTCCCGATCAACCGGATGAGGATGATGAGGAGGCAATGGCCTTTTACGATAAGTATTGCCACGACTCCCTTCAAGTCTCATGCCTAATGCTTGGGACTATGATTCCCGAACTCCAAAAGGATTTCGAGCATCATAGTGCATACAACATGATAACACAATTGAAGGAGATGTTCCTTCAACAAGCGCGTGTCGAGCGATTCGAAACGGTTCGGGCGCTACATGCTTGTCGTATGGACGATACCCAATCGGTTTCATCTTATGTACTTAAGATGAAAAGCCTTATCGATCGTGCTAACCGTCTTAACCTAAACATATCTAATGAGTTAGCCACCGATCTTATCCTTAACTCCCTATCAAAAAGGTTTGATCAATTTGTAATTAATTACAATATGAATGGGATGGATAAGAGCATAGGTGAGCTTCACGGTATGCTTAGAACGGCAGAAACTAGCATGGGTAAAAGGGCTTTACCCGTGTTAACAATCGATCAAGGTGGATCCAAAGGTAAGACCTCTAAGCCAAAGGTGGCTAAGAGAAAAGGACCCGCCTATCAAGGCAAAGGGAAGGGGAAGATGGTTACCCCAACCATCAACAAGGCCAAGAAGCAAAAGGTCACCGAGAAGGCAAACCCCAAGGAAGACCCATGTTTCGGTTGCGGTGAGATGGGTCATTGGAAACGAAACTGTCCGGTCTACCTTAAGGAGTTGAAGGACAAGAGGGATGCAGGGCAAACCTCAGGTAATATATATATGGTATATATAGAGCTAAGTATTACTTCTTCTAATACATGGGTATTAGACACTGGATGTGGAACTCATATTTGCAATTCTTTGCAGGGGTTCAAAAAAAGTGATCATAAGGCGGGAACATCAAGTCTCTATATGGGCAATGGTGCAAAGGTGCATGTTAAAGCTCAAGGAGATTTTATTTTGAAGCTTCCAAGCGGATTGGAACTTATTTTAGAAAATGTTTTGTATGCTCCGGATTTGTGTAGAAACATTATTTCTATTTCTCGCTTAAAACAATGTGGTTACGTTGTTAATTTTATTGATGATGATATTCATGTTTCTAAAGATAATGTATTCTATTTCAAGGCTTCGCCTTCAAATGGAATTTATGAATTGGTTCATGATGACACATCATCCAGTAGCTCAATGTACCATACAAGCACCAAGAAACTCAAAAGGGATTTGAGTGATTCCTACTTATGGCATTGTCGCCTTGGTCACATAAACAAGAACCGAATACATACACTTCAAAAGAATGGACTTTTGAAATCAAATGAAATGGATTCGTTTGAAGTATGTGAATCTTGTTTACAAGGCAAGATGACTAAAGCACCTTTCAAAGGGACCTATGAAAGGGCTAAAGATTTATTGGGATTAATACATTCAGATGTATGTGGACCCTTTAAACCCATGACTAGGAAAGGTGAAAGATACTTTGTTACTTTCATTGATGACTTTAGTCGTTTCGGATATGTCTACTTATTAAGACACAAGGACGAAACGTTTGAAGCATTCAAAGAATATCAAAACGAAGTACAAAATCAACTCAATAAGACAATTAAGGTACTACGTACCGATAGAGGAGGTGAATACCTAAGCGATGCCTTCCAAGATCATCTTAGGAGTTGTGGGATTATCTCACAACTTACTCCACCCGGAACACCCCAACTTAATGGAGTTTCCGAAAGGAGGAACCGAACCCTAATGGATATGGTTCGATCTATGATGGCAAGAAGCTCGTTGCCTCTATCATTTTGGGGTTATTGTCTAAGCTCCGCGGCTCGTATTTTAAATATGGCCCCAACCAAGAAGGTGGAACGAACTCCTCATGAGATGTGGTTTGGAAAACCTCCTTCTCTTTCATACTTGAAAGTATGGGGATGTGAAGCTTATCCTAAGCGTTATGTAGCAAATAAGCTCGATCCACAAAGTGTATCTTCATAGGATATCCCAAAGATGACATGGGATATTACTTCTATGATCCATCCGAGCAAACCGTATTTGTTGCTCGGAAAGCGGAATTCCTTGAAACCAAGTTCCTTATGGAAGGTGATGGTGAAAGGAAGATAGATCTTGTAGAGGTACAAGATCAAGCCGATGATACACAATTGGTTAACACTAGTACTCAACATGAGGATGTTGAAAATGATCAAGTGGATGATCAAGGTACACAAGACGTTCGAAGATCTAGTAGGATTAGGAATCCTCCCGAGAGATATGGGTTTCTCGTGGAAGGTTGCTATACGGTTGATTTGGATGAACCGACAAACTACAAAGATGCTTTATCAAGAATTGATAAAGATAAATGGCAGGAAGCCATGAACGCCGAGATGCAATCCATGTATGAAAACCAAGTTTGGGAACTTGTTGTGCAACCTCCTAGCTCCAAGCTAGTTGATTGCAAATGGCTTTTCAAGAAGAAAACTGACATACATGGAAACTTGGATACATACAAAGCTAGACTTGTAGCAAAAGGTTTCACTCAAACTCAAGGGGTTGATTATGATGAAACTTTCTCGCCAGTGGCAATGCTAAAGTCTATTAGGATATTATTTGCCATTGCTGCTCACTATGACTATGAAATATGGCAAATGGATGTCAAAACCGCTTTCCTAAATGGATATCTTGAGGAAGATGTCTATATGGTACAGCCCGAAGGTTTTGTTGATCCGAAAAATCCTAAAAAGGTATGCAAGTTGAAGAAATCAATCTACGGATTGAAACAAGCATCTAGAATGTGGAATCATCGCTTTAATGAAGAGGCAAAGAAATTTGGCTTCATTAAAAATGGTGATGAAGCTTGTGTGTACAAGAAGGCTAGTGGGAGCTCTATAATGTTCCTTGTGCTATATGTGGATGATATATTATTATTTGGGAATGATATTACCACAATGAAAGGAGTCAAAACTTGGCTAAAGAGTTGCTTCGCCATTAAGGATCTTGGAGATGCACAATACATATTGGGGATAGGGATCTATAGGAATAGATCCAAGAGATTGATAGGTTTAAGTCAAAGTACATACATTGATAAAATCTTGAAAAAGTTCAAGATGGAAAACTCTAAGAAAGGTTTGGTACCTATTCAAAGAGGAACCGTTCTCAATTCATCTCAGTGTCCTACCACGAAAGATGAACAAGAGATAATAAAGAAAGTCCCATACGCATCTGCTATTGGGTCTATCATGTATGCGATGATATGTACTAGACCGGATGTGTCATGCGCTCTAAGTTTGACAAGTAGATACCAGAATAACCCAGGAAACAGTCATTGGATTGCTGTTAAAAGTATATTGAAATACCTTAGGAGATCTAAGGATATGTTTCTAATATATGGGTCTGGTGAGGAGGAACTCGCCGTAAAAGGTTACGTGGACGCGAGTTTCCAAACTGATCGAGATGACTCTCGATCACAATCCGGTTATGTCTTCATGTTAAATGGTGGTGCGGTCTCTTGGAAGAGTTCGAAACAGGAGGTTGTTGCGTTATCCACTACAGAGTCGGAGTACATTGCCGCCTCACTGGCAGCTCAGGAAGCTGCATGGATGAAGAAATTCATCGACGACTTAGGAGTAGTCCCTTCCATTCAGGACCCTCTTGAGATCTTTTGTGACAACGAGGGTGCGATTGCTCAAATCAAGGAACCTCGTGCCCATCAAAAGACTCGTCACATTGAGCGGAGATTCAACTACATAAGGGATGAAGTTGAAAAAGGAAAGATATGTATTCGCAAAGTTCATACAGATCATAATGTTGCGGATCCACTCACGAAGCTTTTACATGGGCCAAAACATGAGGGACATGTTTGTGCATTAGGGCTTCGATATTCTAGTGATTGGATATGATCTATTTTATGTATTGTACCGGAACGAAATTATTCAAACTCATTAATATAACTATGGTGTTAATTTATTTGAGTTATGTTCCTATGTTGCATATTTCATCCATGAATAAGCAATTATTCTAAATTTCCGTAGTCGATCACATTTGTGGGAACAAGTGTGAGGTTTAGACTATTATGAACTCGGATTGGTATACATTCATAGGTTGAATGTGGGGCAAGGTGGCAACCAAGGTTCATAGATATTTGTGGGAAACAAATATTGGAAGACCCGCTCTCAAGAATTACTGTATAGAGCCTTTGTGGTTGATCACATGTAATCTTGAGTAAAGGCGAATATCATTGTATCCTCTGACCTGAGATACATATTGGGTTCGGATATTCACCAAGTACTGTGCCTTGATTCTTTCCTTTGCTATTCTGAAACATGGTAGTACATAAGGAAGAACTCAGGTATATTACAAAGTGTATATCTAGGACGTATGTAGTCAAGATGGAATTTGTCCCTCTTATTCGTTGAGAGTCAGATGTCTAAGGCCTGAAAAGTTAAATCTATAAGAGAGTGATCACTCTGTATCTCTTGGATTTAACATGACATCTAGGATGAAAGGATAAAATGAAAGATTCACCTATTCATATTCGAGATGGGAACTCGAAAGGGATGATGTTATTGAATGGCACAAAGTCATAACATATTAGGGGTGATGGACGGTGTGTTAGGCTGTATCCATCATTTGCATTAATTTCTTATGTTTCTCGTGCAAGTGGGAGATTGAAGGTATTTCATATGCCCGAGAGACATATTAAATTAACGTGGCTAATATGTTTTGATCCAAGTCGGGTCATACCCAATAACAGGCTTACCGACACCTTTATTCGTATTTGATTTTAACGATTGGTTCATTGATCAAATACGCAACACTTGAACTTTAAGAAAGATGGTTTTCTTAAATATTACTTGATGTGTATATATATATATATATAAATTATGGAATAATTTATATATATTGGATTTAATTATTTATAGGTAAATAATTAATAAGTTTATGTTACATTTTATATAAATGGACTTTATATATTAAAAATGTACATAAAATTATATGGAAGTTTTATAAATTAGATTTTATAAAATCTAACTTTTATAAAAACTAATTCTTTTATAAAACATATTCTATATTACTTGTTGAGTGAGTGGCATTGGAGTCTCAAATATGCATGCATTTGACTAGCATTTTGAGTGGCTACTTGAAGGATTCCCATGTGCATATGTACTTGAACTTCTTGGAGACTCAACATACATTAAAACACATCAAAAGTGATCAAAAAACTGCATTTTTCTCCTCCCATTTCTGCTGTAAAAACCGTGGGGTATTAAGGGAGAAAAGGGGTTCTTAATTTGGTTTTTGGAAGCTAAATTCAAGTGTCAATAAATCCTAACCAAAGTACAAGGTGTTGGTGATAAGCTTGGGGTATAACAACTTGAGGTTTCATTGTTTTGGAGCTCCATTCATCATCATCTTCATCATCATCTATCAACAAGCTTAGAGTAGGTACAAACTCTTTTCTTGCTTGTAGTTTGTAAGTATATTTCATAACTTTATCCTAATTGGGATTTAACTTTAATTGGTTAAAGTTTAACAAGTCTAAAATTGGTAATTAACATGCTTCCGCTTTCTTAATCCTTAAAATGGTTTAAGTATATTATGAACTTGTTAAATCCCAACACGGAGTACATAATACATTTCACGTATCAAACCTTAAGAAATGACTTGCAAAGGAAGATCTCACCATTCCTCTTGAAGAAATCCAAGTCGACGAGAAACTACAATTCATAGAAGAACCAATCGAAATCATGGACCGTGAAGTTAAACAACTCAAGAAGAGCAACATACCGATCGTTAAGGTTCATTGGAATGCTCGAAGGGGTCCCGAGTTTACTTGGGAACGAGAGGATTAGATGAAACGAAAGTACCCACATTTGTTTCCCGAGAACGCAAAATAGGTACAACTTTAAAATTTCGGGACGAAATTTATTTAACGGGTAGGTACTGTAACGACCCGGATTTTTCCGATCATTTTATACCTATGAGATTAATATTTACATAAATTAAACCTTACCAACATGATAAGCAATCTAAATTGTTGAGAATTATGTTTTTGAAAAGAGTTTTACACAACGTTTGACCGTCCAATTTGACCGATGATATCACGAACTATATAACATACGATAATTATACGTTTGTGTATATATATGTATTTTTATATATTTAACATGATCTAAGAATGTTTTAACATCTCATTGTGTACTAATAATAATGAGTTATAAGTATATTTTGAGACTACTAACTTAAGTTTTCAAAACGATAACTATATGTAACGTTCTTCGACTTAAATACTTAAAACTTATAATGCTTATACATGTATCGTATAGATATGTATTTTATCACTTTTAAAGGATTTATATACATAAAACAATATAAGTATATTTACAAAAGATAGCTATATTTGAATCCTCGTTCCGTTTTCTCAAGATTTTTATACGTATATCTAGGGTATATGTACCCGTATCATACCCAGCTTCTATACGTATTTACTATTGGTATATACACATCACAATCACTTTATTAGCAGCCATGAGTCAGCCAATTTTGGATCTTAGCATGCATGATTAATGAATTTGGCATATTACAAGACTTTTGCACAATATTACAAATTTATACATCTTTTCACCACCATTTATACTCCATTCCAATTTCATTTTTACTACACATTTTCTCTAACCAAAAACACACTCTTAGGAGCCTTAAGTGTTCTTCACAATCTCAGCAAATAACCATGAAGATCTAGCTTCAAAAACAAGCCTTAATCATCATAATAAATTCCTTACAAGAAAACTTCAATAATCCTTCCAAAAATACAAGTTTACTTCCAACCTTTTGATCCAACTCCACCACTCTTTTGGTTCTAGGATTTTTCTCATCTTTTATAGTAACTTTGTCCAAGTAACTTGAGGTAGTAACCTTGTTCATAACCTTATTCGATTCATATTTATATAGCTATCTTATTTTGTGTTGTAAAATTTTAACAACAAGAACATAGTTTGAATGATTTCAAACTTGTTTGCAAACTAAATAGATCCTTCTAACTTAACTTTTAAAACACTTCAAGACCTGTAATATATCATAATGATATGCTAACTTAACAAGATATAACTTGGTTTTACAAAGAATATCTTAAAAACTGAATCTACGTCGTCGGAGTGCAACCGGGGGCTGTTTTGGGTTGGATAATTAAAAACCAACTTAAGCTTTGAATTGGAAGTTCATGTTCTGGAAAAATTATATTTCTTATGAATATGTTAACACATAAAAATTTCATGGTTTAACTCAAAGTGTAAGTATTTTTAGAAAAATGATCATTAAATGTTGTTTTTATGATGGAAAATGATCACTTTCATAAGTTTCACCAAAGTTTGACCTATAACCTGTGATTTCGAATACAACCTAAGGTATTTTCAGTTCATATTCTTAAAATTTAACTCAATCCAAGGAAGTGGCAAGTTGAACCAACAAAAACGGAGTTGTAATGAAGAAACTACGACTAAAACAAGATCGGGTATCCGAAGCTAGTTTAGCTACGAAAATATTTGGAGAAAAATTAAATTAATCATATATTTCTAATTAATATGATATTTCATATATATTTACTTATGATTTGATTTTATATATTTCAGGACCACCCGTAAACAACACGAGAAGATTAATCATAAGACCTCATGATTGTACGCAACACGTCATTTGACAACACGGTACTTTATGTACGCAACACGTCACTTGACAACATGGTACCATGGGTTGAGATTAATTCTGATCAATACGAATACGATGGGGTCTTTATTTATTTTATTTAAGAAACTAATTGTGGACCACTAACATCGGACTGCTAACTACGGACTAAGAAAATATTAAAAGTATTAAAAGTATATATATATATATATATATATATATATATATATATATATATATATATATATATATATATATATATATATATATATATATATATATATATATATATATATATATATATATATATATATATATGTGTAACGATTACTTAAAAAGAAAATATGTTGATATATTATATATATGGTTAGGTTCGTGATATCTATCGGAGACCAAGTCGTGATAAATACCTTCAAGGCAAAAGTGAGTATATAGTCCCACTTTTAAACTCTAAATATTTCGGGATGAGAATACATGCATTTTATGATTTACGTTATGGACACAAGTGATTAAAAATATATATTCTACGTTGAGTTGTACCACTGGCATACTTCCCTGTAACTTGGTAACTATTATTTACATGAGGTATTGTAAACGCGAATCCTGTTGATAGATCTATCGGGCCTGACAACCCCAACCGGACTGGACGACCAGTTTTCAACGGTTGCACAGTACTTCGTTTCGATGACTACACTTGGTACGGTGTAGTAAAATTTCATAATAAAGGGAATATGCGACGTTGATTAAATGTTAAGTATGGTTATCAAGTGCTCAACAACTTAGAATATTTTTATTAAAACGTTTATATATGAAATCTTGTGGTCTATATTTATAATGATGCCGGCATTAAACCTATATCTCACCAACTTTATGTTGACGTTTTAAGCATGTTTATTCTCAGGTGATAACTAAAAGCTTCCGCTGCAACATGTTGAATTTAAGCAAGATCTTGAGTATGCATATTTGTGTCAAAAATAAAACTGCATATCGGAGGATTTGTAATGTAAAATATGTTGGAAGTCGTATTGTTATTATCACATGTAAAGTTTGTAAGTCTAAGATTATCGCTAAACGATAATCATTATTAAGTTGTTTAAACCTTGTATTTGTAATAAAAGCTATGGTTTGTATTGTAAAAACGAATGCAGTTTTTGAAAAATGTCGCATATAGAGGTCAATACCTCGTGGTGAAATCATATGTTATTGTATTCGTCCTTATGGTTAAGGTCGGGTTATGACAATGCAAAACTGGTTTTCAAACAGCATGTAGTACTTGACCGTGTAAAGATCCTGTTTTTGACGAATCGTACACGATGGTTTTGTACGGAGCGTCACAAACTGTACCATCATGCATCTTCAAAATGATATCTTCAATTCCAATGATCTTTAGTTCATGATCATTACAACTGTATACAGATCCTTCTGAGATACATTCATATTGTTTGAACCATTCTCTTCTAGGGTTCATGTGAAAAGTAGCTCCTGAGTCAAATAACCAGACATCAACATATGTCTTTCTGCCTTCTTTTGCTACCACTGCCTCACTGACCAAAGCAGTCCCATCATCTGAAGTGCTTGCAATATTTCCTTGAGGATTTAATTTATTTAAACTCTGACAATCCTTCTTCAGGTGATCTTTCTTGCTACAATTGTAGCATGTATAGGTCTTCTTCTTTTTAGACTTCGGTTTACCATGATTGTGACTCCCACTTGGGCCACGTTCCGTTGATCTCCCTCCTGACATCACCAAGGCCTCCACTTGTCATGAACCGGCCTGTTTGTCCTCCTTGTTATTGCACCGATTTTCTTCTTCTAGAAAGCAGCCGCAACTTCATCCTAGACTAGATACTCCGAGAGAACATTATTGGTTAAGTTAATAATGAGTTGATAATACGAGTCAGGTAGACTCTGAAGTAAAAGTTCAGCACGTTCTTTTGGCTCTATATTGCAGCTTAATGAAGCGAGTTGAGAAAATAGAGTATTCAAAGAATTAATGAGCTCATTAACTGAAGTAGATTCATTCATGCGTAGCGCAAAAAGTTTGCTTTTAAGGAATATCTTGTTGTGGAGTGATTTGGTCTCGTACAATTTTACGAGGTGATCCCAAATCTCTTTCGCCGTCTTCTTTTCTTCTATGCTAGACAAAATGCCATCTGCTAGTGCCAGATGAAGATTTACGATAGCCTTGCCGTCCATCTCTTCCCATTTTTCATCAGTCAACTCGGATGGCCGTTGACTGATGGCCGCTAAACACTTATCCTTTCTCAGGATAGCTTTCATCTTTAATTTCCATAACGAGAAATTAGTCTCGTTAAATTTTTCATTTTCAAATTTCGTAGACATCGCTATAATTACAATCTTCTTTTCGACAATACTATTTTTCTTGAAATAACACCCAAGGACTTTTACCGAGTGAAAATAATCTTACTTATTTTCTGATGTGGACGATCCACTCCCGTGGCAACCACAGAGTATACGATAAATAGATTAATATACACAAGATATTAGACCTTAGCTCTTGATACCACTTGTTGAGAAAAGTGACACTGAATTATAACAAACCGCTAGTAATACTTGAAATTATGACAATAAAGAAACACCAAGATTTAACGTGGAAAACCCCAATAGGGTAAAAACTACGGACAAGGAAAGAAACGTTTCACTAATATGAATAATATGAATTACACTTCTCTCTAATTTCAAGGATAATAACTAATCTTTATATCTCTTTCAATTAGGAGATTAATCTCACAAACTCTCTATTATACTATTAGAACACAAGAAGATATAAGAAAGAAGATTGAATGTTTTGGGATGCTTAAAAGAGCTTGAATGTGTAGTGACCCGAACTTTTCCATGTTTATATATATTAAATGAAATTGATATTTACATGATTAAGTGTTTCCAACATGTTAAGCAATCAAACTTGTTAAGACTTGATTAATTGAAATAGGTTTCATATAGACAATTGACCACCCAAGTTGACTGGTGATTCACGAACGTTAAAACTTGTAAAAACTATATGATGACATATATATGATTATATATATAGTTAACATGATATTATGATAAGTAAGTATCTCATTAGGTATTTTAACAATGAGTTATATACATAAAATTGTGTTTATTGAATTAAGAAACTCGAAACGATATATATAACGATTATCGTTATAACAACGTCTTACTAATTATATATGAATCATATTAAGATATTGTTACACTATGTTTAATCATGATAAATGATAAGCAAACATGTCATTATGTATATTAACAATGAACTACATATGCAAAAACAAGACTACTAACTTAAGGATTTCGAAACGAGACATATATGTAACGATTATCGTTGTAACGACATTTAAATGTATATATATCATATTAAGATATATTAATATATCATAATATCATGATAATATAATAATTTAACATCTCATTAGATATAATAAACATTGAGTTAACAACATTTAACAAGATCGTTAACTTAAAGGTTTCAAATCAACATTTACATGTAACGACTAACGATGACTTAACTTCTCAGTTAAAATGTATATACATGTAGTGTTTTAATATGTATTCATACACTTTTGGAAAATTTCAAGACACTTATCAAAATACTTCTACTTAACAAAAATGCTTACAATTACATCCTCGTTCAGTTTCATCAACAATTCTACTCGTATGCACCCGTATTCGTACTCGTACAATACACAGCTTTTAGATGTATGTACTATTGGTATATACACTCCAATGATCAGCTCTTAGCAGCCCATGTGAGTCACCTAACACATGTGGGAACCATCATTTGGCAACTAGCATGAAATATCTCATAAAATTACAAAAATATTAGTAATCATTCATGACTTATTTACATGAAAATAAAATTACATATCCTTTATATCTAATCCATATACCAACGACCAAAAACACCTACAAACACTTTCATTCTTCAAATTTCTTCATCTAATTGATCTCTCTCAAGTTCCATCTCCAAGTTCTAAGTGTTCTTCATAAATTCTACAAGTTCTAGTTTCTTAAAACCAAGAATACTTCCAAGTTTACTAGCTCACTTCCAATCTTGTAAAGTGATCATCCAACCTCAAGAAATCCTTGTTGTTTATAGTAAGATATCATTCTAAATTAAGGTAATACTCATATACAAACTTTGATTCAGTTCCTATAACTATAACTATCTTAATTCGAGTGATAATCTTACTTGAACTTGTTTTCGTGTCATGATTCTACTTCAAGAACTTTCAAGCCATCCAAGATCCTTTGAAGCTAGATCATTTCTTGTCACTTCTAGTAGGTTTACCTACTAAACTTGAGGTAGTAATGATGTTCATAACATCATTCGATTCATACATTTAAAACTATCTTATTCGAAGATTTGAACATGTAATCACTAGAACATAGTTTAGTTAATTCTAAACTTGTTCGCAAACAAAAGTTAATCCTTCTAACTTGACTTTTAAAATCAACTAAACACATGTTCTATATCTATATGATATGCTAACTTAATGATTTAAAACCGGAAAACACGAAAAATAACGTAAAACCGAATATACGCCGTCGTAGTAACACCGCGGGCTGTTTTGGGTTAGTTAATTAAAAGCTATGATAAAGTTTGATTTAAAAGTTGTTCTTCTCGGAAAATGATTTTTCTTATGAACATGAAACTATATCCAAAAATCATGGTTAAACTCAAAGTGGAAGTATGTTTTCCAAAATGGTCATCTAGACGTCGTTCTTTCAACTGAAATGACTACCTTTACAAAAATGACTTGAAACCTGTATTTTCGACTATAAACTTATACTTTTTCTGTTTATATTCATAAACTTAAGTTCAATATGAAGCCATAGCAACTTAAAACACTCAAAACGAATTTAAAACGAAGAAGTTATGGGTAAAACAAGATTGGATAATTTTGCTTGTTGTAGCTACGTGAAAATTGGTAACAAATCTATATTAATCATATCCTAACTAACTCATATTGTATTATACATGTATTCTAATATATTATGTAATCTTGGGATACCATATACACGTATGCAAATTTTTGACATATCATATCGACCCATGTATATATATTATTTGGAACAACCATAGACACTCTAAATGCAGTAATGTTGGAGTTAGCTATACAGGGTTGAGGTTGATTCCAAAGATATATATATACTTTGAGTTGTGATCTAGCCTGAGACGTGTATACACTGGATCATGGATTGATTCAAGATAATATATATATCGATTTATTTCTGTACATCTAATTGTGGACAACTAGTTGTAGGTTACTAACGAGGACAGCTGACTTAATAAACTTAAAACATTAAAACGTATTAAAAATGTTGTAAATATATTTTGCACATACTTTGATATATATGTACATATTTGTTATAGGTTCGTGAATCGACCAATGGCCAAGTCTTACTTCCCGACGAAGTAAAAATCTGTGAAAGTGAGTTATAGTCCCACTTTTAAAATCTAATATTTTGGGATGAGAATACATGCAGTTTTATAAATGTTTTACGAAATAGACACAATTAATTGAAACTACATTATATGGGTGAATGATCGAAGCCGAATATGCCCCTTTTGCTTGGTAACCTAGGAATTATTAAACTGATCTACTAATTGACGTGAATCCTAAAGAAAGATCTATTGGGCCTAACGTACCCCATCCAAAATACCGGATGCTTTAGTACTTCGAATTCGTTTTTTTCATGTCCGAAGGATTTCCCGGAATGATAGGGGATATTCTTATATGCATCTTGTTAATGTCGGTTACCAGGTGTTCACCATATGAATGAATCTATGTATGGGATGTATATTGAAATATGAAATCTTGTGGTCTATTATTATGATTTGATAATATATAGGTTAAACCTATAACTCACCAACATTTTTGTTGACGTTTTAAGCATGTTTATTCTCAGGTGATTATTAAGAGCTTCCGCTATTGCATACTAAAATAAGGACAAGATTTGGAGTCCATGCTTGTATGATATTATGTAAAAACTACATTCAAGAAACTTATTTTTGATGTAATATATTCTTATTGTAAACCATTATGTAATGGTCGTGTGTAAACGGTATATTTTAGATTATAATTATTTGATAATCTACATAATGCTTTTTAAACCTTTATCGATAAAATAAAGGTTATGGTTGTTTTAAAAATGAATGCAGTCTTTGAAAAACGTCTCATATAGAGGTCAAAACCTCGAGACGAAATCAATTAATATGGAACGTTTATAATCAATATGAACGGGACATTCAGTTGGTATCCGAGCGTTGGTCTTAGAGAACTAGAAAATTGCATTAGTGTGTCTTACCGAGTTTGTTAGGATGCGTTAGTGAGTCTGGACTTCGACCGTATTTTTCTTCAAAAACGATTGCTTAACATTTTTTTTGTTGGAAACTATATATTATTAACATGTAAATATTATGTGATATATTAATCTCTTAACGTGTTTGATATTGTGTGATAGATGTCTACCTCTAGTACAAATCCCATTGATTCACCTAATAATAATGAAGAGTCGAATATATTTTGGGAAGATTCACAAATTCCCGAAGAGGAACCAGAAGAGGAGGAACCGGAAGAGGAGGAACCGGAAGAAGAGGAACCAGAAGAGGATGAATCGGAAGAGGAGGAACCAGAAGAAGAAGAGGTTTCGGAGGAAGAAATATTAATACCTATAGTAAATCAATTAAACAAATGAAAATCCTCAACCAACGGATCAAAGTTAGTAATGGTCAATGGTGTTTCCGCCAAGGAAGCAAAATATTGGGAAGATTACCAATTTTCCGATGAATCGGATCCCGATGAGGATTCCGATGATGTTATAGAAATTACCTCGACCCAATTTAATAAAGCGAAAGAAAATAATAAGGGAAAAGGTATAAAAATAGAGAAACCCGATTCCAACCCCGATGAACTTTATATGTATCGACAACATCCGTATTTCCTAAAATATAACAATGACCCGGGAACCTCTAAACCACCAGGTTTTTCTAAACCATTATAGAAAACGATGGCTCGATTAGAGGAACACCATATATTCCTAGAAAATTAGGAAAATGAACCAAGTCCGAAGAAGAAGAAACCAGTGATTCAGATTAGAGGGTTGTAATCATGTTGTGTATTATATGTATTGTAGTGTGCTTGTACTTTTATGTTCTATGTAAAAATTGCTTGTATTGTTTGTTAATTATCTTTTACGAATCTAATCCTTGTTTATTTTACAGTATAAAAACAAAATGGACGTTAAGGGTAGACAACCAAATATTTTAGAAGACCTACCAGAAGATATGATTGAGGAAATCTTGTCTAGAGTCGGTCAGAATTCATCAGCACATTTAGTTATGATGAAATTAACTTGTCAAACATTTGAAAGACTTTCCATAAATGCCTTAGTTTATAAAAGGCTTTTCTTTGATAGGTGGCGTATATCACATTGGAGAGACCGTAAGTTACGCCGTGTTTTCTTTAAAGCATTAAATGCGGGAAACCCAAATGCAATTTTTCGCTACGGGTTAAGAACCTATTTTGACTCAACATATTCCAACATAGGATTTCGTGAATTAGAAAGAGCTTCTAACATGCAACATAAAGAAGCATGTTATGCTTACGGGTTAGTGATGTTCGCTTCTTACCAAAGTGAGAAAAACAACATCGGATTTCAACTTTTAAATAAAACCTTCCCACAAGTGACGGATTCAGTAGTTGGGGTGAGAAACAACGTTTTTAGATTATTACGGGGCTGTTGGACATTACGAAACCCTCGTCCTTTTGACGACATTACAACATGCTTCCTAGCCAATGGTCATAACGATTATTTTCCACAAGACCAAGGATGGGAAGTCGTCTTAGTAAAACCAGAATGCATGACTTGTTTCTGGACTTATGAATTACGTATCTTTATTTCCTTTGCTGAACAACTTGCGTATTAACTAGATTTATCTTCAAAACTGTCCTGTATCATAGTGTACTATATTTCATGTTATATGTAATATAGCGAAGTTGTAAGTTTGAAGAATATTTGTATGTGATATATTATTATAATCAGTTTTTCATATGGAATTGTAGTAGTTGAATTGTATATTAGCTACTAAGTATGAACTTAACGGTTAGGTAGTACTCGAATTTAAACTTATAAAACGCTAATATGAAGAAAAAGCTTTTATAAATGAGTTCATATTATGCTACGAAATACTATTGACTACTCTTAATATTCTGTATGATTAACTCGATTCAGTTGGCTATTTTGAAGGAAATGGCACCGACTACTTGACACGCCATGAATATGAGCGAAGAGGAATTTCGTACCTTTCTTGCTGCAAATATAGCCGCAGTACAGGTTGCGCTACATACCAACAATAACTCTGACTCTAGCAATGCAGCTAACGGCGCAAGAAATCATGTAGGATGCTCCTACAAAGAATTCACTGCCTGTAAACCTTTGGAATTTGATGGAACCGAAGGACCAATTGGATTGAAACGGTGGACTGAGAAAGTCGAATCGGTGTTTGCCATAAGTAAGTGTACTGAAGAGGACAAAGTTAAGTACGCTACGCATACCTTCACAGGTACTGCGTTAACGTGGTGGAACACCTATCTTGAACAGGTAGGACAAAATGCTGCTTACGCACTACCGTGGTTGGCATTCAAGTAATTGATGAACGAGCAGTACCGTCCTAGAAACGAAGTCAATAAACTCAAGGGAGAAGTTAGAGAGTTATGAACACAAGGGTTCGACGTTACCACATATGGACGACGATTCACAGAGTTGTGCCTATTGTGTCCGGGAGCATTCGAAGATGAAGAAGAGAAGATCGACGCGTTTGTAAAAGGGTTACCAGTAAGGATTCAAGAAGATGTGAGTTCACACGAGCCCGCTTCTATACAGAAGGCAAGTCGAATGGCTCATAAACTCATAAATCAGATTGAGGGAAGAATTAAAGAGCAGGCGGCTGAAGAAGCCAACACGAAACAACTCAAGAGGAAGTGGGAGGAAAATGGTGACAAGAGTCACCAGTACAACAACAACAACAATTAAAACCACAATCGCAACAACTATCCCAACAACCGCAACAACAATCGCAACAATAACCGCAATCCTAACAATAACTACAACAAATATCCCAACAATAACAACTACAACAACCGTTTCAACAACAATAACAATCCCAACAACAACCTCAATAACAACAACGGCAACAAAAACCAAAAACAGCCATGTCATAGGTGTGAAGAAAATCATCAGGGGTTTTGCACGACATTTTGCAACAGGTGTAAAAGAAATGGTCATAGTGCGACAAAGTGTGAGGTCTACGGACCAAATTTTAACAGAACTAAAGGAACAAATAATGTCGGAACAAGTAATCCCGAAACGAATAGTGTCAGAGCAAGTAATACCAACGCTGTTTGTTATAAATGTGGAAAACCGGGCCACATTATTAGAAATTGCCCGAATCAGGGGAATACTAATGGGCAGGGCCGTGGAAGAGTTTTCAATATTAATGCTGCAGAAGCACAGGAAGACCCGGAGCTTGTTACGGGTACGTTTCTTATTGACGATTAATCTGCTTATGTTTTATTTGATTCGGGTGCGAATAGAAGCTATATGAGTAGAGAATTTTGTGCTAAATTAAGTTGCCCATTGACGCCTTTGGATAGTAAATTTTTACTCGAATTAGCAAACGGTAAATTAATTTCAGCAGATAATATATGTCGGGAGAGAGAAATTAAACTGGGGGATGAAACGTTTAAAATTGATTTAATATCAGTCGAGTTAGGGAGTTTTGATGTAATAATTGGCATGGACTGGTTGAAAAAGGCGAGAGCAGAGGTCGTTTGTTACAAAAATGCGATTCGCATTATGCGTGAAAAAGGAAAACCTTTAATGGTGTATGGAGAAAAGAACAACGCGAAATTAAATCTTATTAGTAGTTTGAAGGAGCAAAAACTAATAAGAAAAGGTTGTTACGTCATTCTAGCACACATCGAGGAAGTTAAACCTGAAGAAAAGAACATCAGTGATGTTCCCATCGCAAAAGAATTTTCTGTTGTATTTCTGAAAGAATTACCGGGATTACCCCCACATCGATCCGTTGAATTTCAAATACACCTTGTACCAGGAGCTGCACCAATAGCTCGTGCTCCATACAGACTCGCACCCAGCGAAATGAAAGAATTACAAAGTCAGTTACAGGAAATTTTAGAGCGTGGTTTCATACGACCAAGCACATCACGATGGGGAGCTCCTGTTTTGTTTGTCAGGAAGAAAGATGGTACATTCAGGTTGTGTATCGACTACCGAGAGTTGAACAAACTTACCATCAAGAACCGCTACCCACTACCGAGAATCGATGACTTATTTGATCAACTACAAGGCTCGTCTATTTATTTGAAGATCGATTTACGTTCTGGATATCATCAAATGCGGGTGAAAGAGGATGATATTCCAAAGACTGCTTTTAGGACGCGTTACGGTCATTACGAGTTTATGGTTATGCTGTTTGGATTGACTAACGCACCAGCTGTGTTCATGGACCTCATGAACCGAGTGTATGGGCCATATCTTGACAAGTTTGTCATTGTTTTCATCGATGACATACTTATTTACTCGAAGAATGATCAAGAGCACGAAGAACATTTGAGAAAAGTGCTAGAGTTGCTGAGAAAAGAAAAACTGTACGCTAAGTTTTCAAAGTGTGCATTTTGGTAGGAAGAAGTTCAATTCCTCGGTCACATAGTGAACAAAGAAGGTATTCAGGTGGATCCAGCAAAGATTGAAACCGTTGAAAAGTGGGAAACCCCGAAAACTCCGAAACACATACGCCAGTTTTTAGGACTAGCTGGTTACTACAGAAGGTTCATCCAAGACTTTTCCAGAATAGCAAAACCCTTGACTGCATTAACGCATACAAGGAAGAAATTTGAATGGAAAGATGAACAAGAGAAAGCATTTCAATTGTTAAAGAAAAAGTTAACTACGGCACCTATATTGTCATTACCTGAAGGGAATGATGATTTTTTAATATATTGTGACGCCTCAAAGCAAGGTCTCAGTTGTGTATTAATGCAACGAACGAAAGTAATTGTTTATGCGTCTAGACAATTGAAGATTCACGAACAGAATTATACGACGCATGATTTGGAATTAGGCGCTGTTGTTTTTGCATTAAAGACTTGGAGGCACTACTTATATGGGATCAAAAGTATTAATATATACCGACCACAAAAGTCTTCAACACATATTTAATCAGAAACAACTGAATATGAGGTAGCGTAGGTGGATTGAATTGTTGAATGATTACGACTTTGAGACTCGTTACCACCCGGGGAAGGCAAATGTGGTAGCTGACGCCTTAAGCAGAAAGGACAGAGAACCCATTCGAGTAAAAGCTATGAATATAATGATTTACACTAACCTTACTACTCAAATAAAGGAGGCGCAACAAGGAGTTTTAAAAGAGGGAAATTTAAAGGATGAAATACCCAAAGGATCGAAGAAGCATCTTAATATTCGGGAAGACGGAACCCGGTATAGGGCTGAAAGAATTTGGGTACCAAAATTTGGAGATATGAGAGAAATGGTACTTAGAGAAGCTCATAAAACCAAATAATCAATACATCCTGGAACGGGGAAGATGTACAAGGATCTCAAGAAACATTTTTGGTGGCCAGGTATGAAAGCTGATGTTGCTAAATACGTAGGGGAATGTTTGACGTGTTCTAAGGTCAAAGCGAAGCATCAGAAACCATCAGGTCTACTTCAACAACCCGAGATCCTGGAATGGAAATGGGAAAACGTTACCATGGATTTCATCACTAAATTGCCAAGGACTGCAAGTGGTTTTGATACAATTGTAGTGACCCGAACTTTTCCATGTTTATATATATTAATTGAGATTGATATTTACATGACTAAATGTTTTCAACGTGTTAAGACTTGATTAAATGAAATAAGTTTCATATAGACAATTGATCACCCAAGTTGATCGGCGATTCACGAACGTTACAAAATTGTAAAAACTACATGTTGTGGTATATATAGACATATATATATGATTGACATAAGATTATGATGAATAAGTATCTCATTAAATATATTAACAATGTGTGATATACATAAGAAATGAGATTACTAAGTTAAGAAACTCGAAATGATATATATAACGATTATCGTTATGATAACGTCTACTAAATACATATGTATCATATTAAGATATTGATACACTATATTTAACATAATAAAATGATATTTCAATATATCATTAAGTGTGTTAACAATGAACTACATATGTAAAAACAAGACTACTAACTCAAGAATTACGAAACGAAACTTATATGTAACGATTATCGTTGTAACGATATTTTAATGTATATATCATATTAAGAGATATTCATACATCATAATATCATGATAATATAATAATTTAACATCTCATTTGGTATAATAAACATTGGGTTAACAACATTAATTGAGATCATTAACTTAAAGGTTTCAAAACAACACTTACATGTAACGACTAACGAAGACTTAACGACTCCATTAGAATGTATATACATGTTGTGTTTTGATATGTATTCTTACACTTTTGAAAGACTTCAAGACACATATCAAAGTACTTCTACTTAACAAAAATGCTTACAATTACATCCTCGTTCAGTTTCATCAACAATTCTACTCGTATGCACCCGTATTCGTACTCGTACAATATACATCTTTTAGATGTATGTACTATTGGTATATACACTCCAATGATCAGCTCTTAGCAGCCCATGTGAGTCACCTAACACATGTGGGAACTATCATTTGGCAACTAGCATGAAATATCTCATAAAATTACAAAAATATTAGTAATCATTCATGACTTATTTACATGAAAACAAAATTACATATCCTTTAAATCTAATCCATATACCAACGACCAAAAACACCTACAAACACTTTCATTCTTCAATTTTCTTCATCTAATTGATCTCTCTCAAGTTCCATCTTCAAGTTCTAAGTGTTCTTCATAAATTCCATAAGTATAGTTTCATAAAAATCAAGAATACTACTAAGTTTGCAAGTTTACTTCCAAGCTTTCTAATCCATTCCAAGTAATCATCTAAGTTCAAGGAACCTTTTTTATTTACAGTAGGTTATCTTTCTAATTCAAGGTAATATTCATATTCAAACTTTGATTCAATTTCTACAACTATAACAATCTTATTTCGAGTGAAAATCTTACTTGAACTGTTTTTGTGTCATGATTCTGCTTCAAGAACTTTCAAGCCATCCAAGGATCCTTTGAACCTAGATCCATTTTTCTCATTTCCAGTAGTTTTATCCAGAAAACTTGAGGTAGTAATGATGTTCATAACATCATTCGATTCATACATATAAAGCTATCTTATTCGAAAGTTTAAACTTGTAATCACTAGAACATAGTTTAGTTAATTCTAAACTTGTTCGCAAAAAAAAGTTAATCCTTCTAACTTGACTTTTAAAATCAACTATACACATGTTCTATATCTATATGATATTCTAACTTAATGATTTAAAACCTAGAAACACGATGAACACCATAAAATCGGATATACGCCGTCGTAGTGAAATCGGGGGCTGTTTTGGTTTGGATAATTAAAAACTATGATAAACTTTGATTTAAAAGTTATTCTTCTGGGAAAATGATTTTTCATATGAATATGAAACTATATCCAAAAATCTTGGTTAAACTCAAAGTGAAAGTATGTTTTTCAAAATGGTCATCAAGATGTCGTTCTTTCGACGAAAATGACTACCTCTTTAGTAATTGACATGTAACTTAAATTTCTGACAATAAACCTATACTTTTTATGTTTGTATTCTTAAATTAGATTTCAATATGAAACCATAGCAATTTGATTCACTCAAAACGGATTTAAAATGAAGAAGTTATGGGTAAAACAAGATTGGATATTTTTGATCTTTTTAGCTACGGGAAATGTTTAACAAATCTATACAAATCATATCCTAGCTAACTTATATTGTATTATACATGTATTCTAATATATTATGTAATCTTGGGATACCATAGACACGTATGCAAATGTTTTGACATATCATATCGACCCATGTATATATATTATTTGGAACAACCATAGACACTCTATATGCAGTAATGTTGGAGTTAGCTATACAGGGTTGAGGTTGATTCCAAAAATATATATACTTTGAGTTGTGATCTAGCCTGAGACGTGTATACACTGGGTTATGGATTGATTCAAGATAATATATATATATCGATTTATTTCTGTACATCTAACTGTGGACAACTAGTTGTAGGTTACTAACGATGACAGCTGACTTAATACACTCAAAATCTTTAAAAATAATAAAAATGGTTGTAATTATATTTTGATCATACTTTGATATATATGTACATATTTGTATAGGTTCGTGAATCGATCCGTGGCCAAGTCTTATTTCCGAGGAAGGAAATATCTGTGAAAGTGAGTTATAGTCCCACTTTTAAAATCTAATATTTTTGGGATGAGAATACATGCAGGTTTTATAAATGATTTACAAAATAGACACAAGTACATAAAACTACATTCTATGGTTGAATTATCGAAATCGAATATGCCCCTTTTTATTAAGTCTGATAATCTAAGAATTAGGGAACAGATACCCTAATTGACACGAATCCTAAAGATAGATCTATTGGGCCTAACAAACCCCATCCAAAGTGCCGGATGCTTTAGTACTTCCAAATTTATATCATATCCGAAGGGTGTCCCGAAATGATGGGGATATTCTTATATATGCATCTTGTTAATATCGGTTACCAGGTGTTCACCATATGAATGATTTTTATCTCTATGTATGGGATGTGTATTGAAATATGAAATCTTGTGGTCTATTATTATGATTTGATATATATAGGTTAAACCTATAACTCACCAACATTTTTGTTGACGTTTAAAGCATGTTTATTCTCAGGTGAATATTAAGAGCTTCCGCTGTTGCATACTAAAATTAGGACAAGATTTGGAGTCCATGTTTGTATAATATTGTGTAAAAACTGCATTCAAGAAACATATGTCGATGTAATATATTTCTATTGTAAGTCGTTATGTAATGGTCGTGTGTAAACAGTATATTTTAGATTATCATTATTTGATAATCTACGTAATGTTTTTAAAACCTTTATTGATAAAATAAAGGTTATGGTTGTTTTAAAAATGAATGCAGTCTTTGAAAAACGTCTCATATAGAGGTCAAAACCTCGCAACGAAATCAATTAATATGGAACGTTTATAATCAATATGAACGGGACATTTCAGTTGGTATCCGAGCGTTGGTCTTAGAGAACCAGAAAATTTGCATTAGTGTGTCTTATCGAGTTTGTTAGGATGCATTAGTGAGTCTGGACTTCGACCGTGTTTTTCTTCAAAAACGATTGCTTAACATTTTTTTTGTTTGAAACTATATATTATTAACATGTAAATATTATGTGATATATTAATCTCTTAACGTGTTTGATATTGTGTGATAGATGTCTACCTCTAGTACAAATCCCATTGACTCACCTAATAATAACGAAGAGTCGAATATATATTGGCAAGATTCACAAGTTCCCGAAGAACCGGAAGAAGAGGAAACGGAACTGGAAGAAGAGGAATCGGAAGAAGAGGAACCAGAAGAAGAGGAACCGAAAGAAGAAGAAGAAGAGTTCCGGAGAGGTAAATAGTAGGAACCACAGAAAACCAGTCAAATAAAAGAAAATCCTCAACCAATAGACCAAAGTTAATAATGGTCAATGGTGTTTCCGCTAAGGAAGCAAAATATTGGGAAAATTACCAACTTTCCGATGAATCGGATCCTGATGAGGATTCCGATGATGTTATAGAAATTAACCCCACCCAATTTAATGGGGCAAAAGAAAATAATAAGGAAAAAGGCATCAAAATAGAGAAATCTGATTCCGACCCCGATGAACTTTATATGTACCGTCAACACCCGTATTTTCAATATCGTGACAATAACCCGAAAGCCTCTAAACCACCAAGTTATTCTAAACCAATGTGGAAAATGATGACTCGTATTAGAGGAACATCATAAATCCCTAGAAGATTAGGAAAAAGAACCAAGTCCGAAGAAGAAGAAACCAGTGATTCAGATTAGAGGGGTGTGAGCATGTTGTGTAATAAATGTATTGTAGTGTGCTTGTACTTTTATATTCTATGTAAAAATTGCTTGTATTGTTTGTTATTACGAATCTAATCCTTGTCTATTTTACAGTATAAAAACAAAATGGATGTTAAGGGTAGACAACCGAATATTTTAGAAGACCTACCAGAGGATATGATTGAGGAAATCTTGTCTAGAGTCGGTCAGAATTCATCAGCACATTTAGTTATGGTGAAATTAACTTGTCAAATATTTGAAAGACTTTCCAGAGATGTCTTAGTTTATAAAAGGCTTTCCTTTGATAGGTGGGGTATATCACATTGGGGAGACTTTAAGTTACGCCGTGTTTTCTTTAAAGCATTAAATGCGGGGAAACCAAATGCAATTTTACGCTACGGGTTAAGAACCTATTTTGACTCAACATATCCCAACATAGGATTTCGTGAATTAGAAAGAGCTTCTAACATGCAACATAAAGAAGCATGTTATGCTTACGGGTTATTGATGTTCGCTTCTTACCAAAGTGAGAAAAAGAACATCGGATTGCAGCTTTTAAATAAAACTTTCCCACAAGTGACGGATTCAGTAGTTGGGGTGAGAAACAAGGTTTTTAGATTATTACGGGGCTGTTGGACATTACGAAATCCTCGTCCTTTTGATGACATTACAACATGCTGCCTAGCTAATGGTCATAATGGTTATTTTCCACACGACCAAGGATAGAAAGTCATCTTAGTAAAACCAGAATGCATGACTTGTTTCTGGACTTATGAATTACGTGTCTTTATTTCCTTTGCTGAACAACTTGCGTATTAACTAGATTTATCTTCAAAACTGTCTTGTATCATAGTGTACTATATTTCATGTTATATGTAATATAGTGAAGTTGTAAGTTTGAAGAATATTTGTATGTGATATATTATTATAATCAGTTTTTCATATGGAATTGTAGTAGTTGAATTGTATATTAGCTACTAAGTATGAACTTAACGGTTAGGTAGTACCCGAATTTAAACTTATAAAACGCTAATATGAAGAAAAAGCTTTTATAAATGAGTTCATATTATGCTACGAGATACTGTTGACAACTCTTAATATTCTGTATGATTAAGTTTGTAATGACCCGGAAATTTCCGATCAAATTTAAACCTTAATCTTTATAGTATTCCGACACGATAAGCAAAATCTGTAATTTTGAGTCTAGAAAGTTTGAAATCTATATTTGGATAATCAGTTACTCTTTGACTATGCCCGACGATTTACGGACAAGTGCGTGTAAGTAATTAGGTAAATACATATATAGATATAAAATTTGACACGATTAAATTGCTATATTACTATCAATATCAATAATGTTATTGTTATCAATATAATTAGTAGTAAAATTTTAATTGTAGTTATTATTATTAATCATTATCATTATTATGGATACCACTCTTAGTATGAATATTATTTTGATTATTAATATTATTATCTCTATCATTATTATTATTAGTATTTTATTATCCATAATATTATTAACTGTATTATTATTGTTTAATATATTTATATTTATTAATAAGTATAGAACCTATTTAAATAAGATATAAAAATCGTATATAGACTAATGGAATCAATACCAGTGAAATTACATCAGTTAGAAAACAAAAATTGACAGATATTAAATTGATAGGGAATCAAATGTTGTTATGTATCAATATCAATTTCTTTAATTTATATTAATTTCTGTCCTTCTTGTCTCCTTGAGTAAAAACATCAATCTCAATTCACATATTCTCGAATGATTACTGCAGCATAGGATTCTTATGATTTATTATTATCATTTATTTATATTATTAATTATTATTAATATTATAATTATATGTTTAGATTTATATATATATGTAATGTATGTGATATATACACACATACACCAAGCACATATTTCCTTTGCAATCAACCCTTTCCCCGACCACCATGCTGCCACCAGGAACACCATCGACCATCCATCACCACCATCGGGTATCACCATATCCATCATCACCTTCTTGAACAACCACCTTCAATCACCATACTATCCATCATTATATTTTTGTTTCTCATTCGTGACTTTTATCCACCCTCACTCCCATCATCTCATCAACAACACCAACTTGAAGGGCTATCTGTTTTGCTGCTTATATATATACTTCCTGGGTTTCGATCGAATATAAGAATAACAACCACCATCACTGCTATTTCTTTTTCACTACAAACAACACCAACACAGACCACCTTGCCTGCGGTTTCTGTTTTACTAACAAAACCATCGTTGTCACCCCACCTTCACGCCTATGGTTACTGGAGATTTATGTTCAGCCATTTTAGTCGATCATCAAGCCAAAAACCAAACCCTTTCCTTCAATAATGCTAGTGACATGTGAAGATGTAGAATAAATAATTTTTGGTGGCCAGCAAGATATCTTTCATGATTGATAATGACTTGGTTAGTGGATGATGATGATAAGATGTGCTGTAAAGAGGGTTAGATAGCGACTAGGTTAGTTCCAGTTATAAACTCAAAAGGGCGTATTAACTTGGGCCGACATTACTATGTTATGTGGACTGGTGAGCCGGATCATGATGAGTTGGGCCGTGTTTCTGTTAATGGACCGTGACCCAGATTATATATTGCTAATAGACTAGAGAACGTTACAGAATAACAATTATAAAGAAATTAAGATAACAGATAGTTCGTTTAAGTAAATAATAAGTTAGTATAAATTCAGAAAAATGAGCATGGAGGGATGGTTAAGGAGGGGTGTTGGGTTTCGAATGGTCGTGGGTTCGAACCCCAGCAAGGAAGACTATTATTTTCGGAAATAAAAGGAGGTAGATTCTTTATTATAATTAATTATTATTATTATTATTATTATTATTATTATTATTATTATTATTATTATAAATTGTTATTATTATGTTAAAATCTGTGATATGATTATTATTATTATTCTTTTAGTTATTAAAAAGTAACATCACTAAATATTATTAAAATTATTATTATTATTATTATTATTATTATTGTTATTATTATTATTATTATTATTATTATTATCATTTTAATAAAGTTATTATTATTATTAGTAGTAAATTATTAATATCGAAACTATCATTTTTTTTAAACAGATAAATATTTTGTATCTAAAATATACTTATTACATATACTAAAATTATATTATAAATTTCATATAACTACATATAACAAATTTATTAATATTAGTTACATAAATACATACAAATAACAAAACTATCGATTTTTAAGTATAACATTTAAACAATCACGTATATAAATGTAGATATATTAATATAACTATATGAATATTAACCATTTCAAATATATACACAAATTAACTATACAAAATAATGGTATAATAAATAAATTTGTTCTGTTACGGTTATGTGTATTAATAAATATACAAATGATATAGGTTCGTGAATCCGAGGCCAACCTTATAATTGATTAATGGTGTTATATGTATTTTTACTACAAAATACATTAGGTGAGTATATAGTCCCTTTTAAACTCTAAATATTTTGGGCTGAGAATACATGCGCTGTTTTTATAAATGATTTACGTTATGGACACAAGTGATCAAAAATAATATCTATGTTGAGTTGTACCATGGCATATTTCTTTATACTTGGTAGCTAATATTTACATGAGGAGCGTAAACGCGAATCCTGTTGATAGATCTATCGGGCCTGACAACCCCAACCGGGCTGGACGACCAGTTTTAAATGGTTGCACAGTACTTCGTTTCGTTACTACACTTGGTACGGTGTAGGGTTTATTTAAGAATATGCTGCTGTGATTTAAATGTTAAGTATGGTTACCAAGTGCTCAACGTCTTTTCTATACACGAGGAGTGTATTATGTATAAATATGAAATCTTGTGGTCCATAGTTATAACGCTGCTAGCATCAAACCTATATATCTCACCAACTTTATGTTGACGTTTTAAAGCATGTTATTCACAGGTACGAATTAAGTCTTCCGCTGTGCATTAGCTCAAATTAAGGATATTACTTGGAGTCGATCATCGCAATGGGACCAACTGTTGAGGACTTCATCCGGGAGGATTAGGACGGGTCGTTACAGGTGGTATCAGAGCGTTGGTCTTAGCGAACCAGGCCTTGCATTAGTGTGTCTAAATAGTAGTGGTTAGGATACATTAGTGAGTCTGGACTTTGACCGTGTCTACCTGCCAAAAAGTTTTGCTTATCATTCTTAGTCGAAAACCATCTGCTTATCATCCTTAGGGAACTGTCTGCTTATCATCCTTAAGTATAGACACGTCTTACTGCATTTAGTGCATCGATAGTGTATAGAAAAAATTCGTATCTTAGCGTATCTGATAATTCATATCTTAGTGCATCTGTAGATTTTCCTGATATATGCCGTAACATCCTTTATAGCCTACGAAATCTTTAGTATTACATATAGATATTCTATATAGTTAGAATATCATTCGATATCCGGAAATCATTTCACGTTGAAGATCCTTTCCATCCATCCAATTACCCCCTGGCGATGAACCTGAAGCACTTATCGGCGAACCTATTCGAAACATCATTTTCTCGCTTATTCCTAGAGTATCTCGTCACGATTACATAATATCCCATATCACAAATCTTGTTCATCCGCTCGCTTCGATCGCCAATCATCCCGGTGTACTAGCAGAAGTTAACGGACTACACGCTCTTGTGACGGCTTTGGAGAACCTGGTGCGAAAGTTACAAACACCAACGGTAGCACCGGCAGCATAACCAGTACCTCTAGTAACATCAACATTGCAATCTTCAGTACCAGCACTATCAATATCATCACCATCATCAACGTCAATGATATCTTTATCCCCCTCAAACTACAACCACGTCGTAAATCTCAACGTCACAAATTACACCTCGAGTATAATCATCGTTCTATGTATCACTCTATCCACTTTATTTTCGTTCTACATATCGTTCTACATCGATTAACTTCGATTTACGTACCATTCTACCTCATTACCTCCGTTCAATATGGCGACTAAGTAATTTCTAATGCTTTAGAGATTATGTAATCTAGTATTAACAATAAACCTGATGAGTTTAATATTTTATTGACTCATTAAATCTATGATTACATTTGAAGAAAATATATATGCAAGTATATTTTCATAAAGATTGTAATTAAAAATTCTTTTGTACAAACTGTTAATGGTGAAAAATATTTTAACGGGTGGGTAGTACCCGAGGAATATTTGGATTTCACATTAATAAGTTACACTGTACATTTTTCGAATCTGATTCAACGGTCATTTGCTATCCTACTTGAAATCACCGATATACGTATCCGTTCATTCCAGATTAATCATTTCCATTTAAAATTTCATATTTGGATTTTACCTACACGAATCCAACAAGTGGCATAAAGAAGAAATATTGGACAAATTAAAAATTGTTAGAAACACACGAATTAACTAATTAAAAATCTGTTAAGGATTCCACGCTAACTGTTCCGGCTAACTGTTCCCAGCTAACTGATTAACATTTAATTTATCGCAATTTACATTCTCGCAATTTTAATTTCTGCACTGTACATACTGTCGGGACGCATGTACAACAATACGTCGGATTAATTCTGAGACAACACGTTGTATAATGGGTCATGATATATATTTATTTATTTTACGCATTTAAAATAACGGGACACGTATACAAGGTTTCGACTTATCATATTAACCCATCTATATATATATATTGGAACAACCATAGACACTCTATATGTAAAGGTGGGAGTTGGCTATACAGGGTCGGAGTTGATTCCAAAATATATATATACTTTGAGTTGTGATCGACATTGAGACCGGTACACGGGTCACGATACGTATTAATTATGTATATATATTAAATTATATATGAATATGTTGAACTGTTGAACTATTGGATCATTGGACAATCGGACTATTAGATTGCTAACTATGGACAAGTAAAATGAATTAAAATACTGATTATAACATATGAAACTAAACAATTCTTCAAGTTGCCACTTGATTTTATCTTAAACCTCATTCGTATCTTGGCGAATACAATTCGCATTCACAACTTTTCATGATTCTTGAAAATACCTCGATCGGAAAGATGAACCAACCGCACTTCATCTACAGGAGAAAAGATGTATGCATACAGTTATGCACCTGAAGAACTCTCGAATCCAAATTCATAGTTTAACACATATCATGTTGAATCCTTTACCATTTGTTAGCCAAAAACAACCCTACAATTTCTTTTCATGAAGCTAATTTTGTCACAGCTCCACTTCGACTTCTCAGTGAGGCCACTCCTAATATCATCTCGATATAAATACATTGTCCTTTCGCCGTCGTTACTGGAGAACCTTTTATATCCCCGACATCATCAGCAGATATACCAGCAGCTCGTTATTTCTTTGGCGGAATCCGCAATTAGTATTTTGAAAATCTCGTAGCATTTCTCCAGTTATACCTATAATATTTATTTCTAAGAAATTCATACTCCGACTGTGAAGTTTCTGAAAACACCCTGAACCATGAAGTAGTTCTTAAAATGCTGATGAAGCAGCAAAAACTGTGAATGAATTTAGTAGTCAAAAGATGACGATAAAGTATCATGAGTTGGTAAAGCTCAGAAAAAGATTTGGAATCGGAAAACGGATTGAGCAAAGTATGAAGGAAGGTGTGGATAAATCACAAGAACTGAATCTGCTTTCACAGAATCCAAACGATTCAGAACCTGCTGAAACAGTTAGTAAGAACCCTACTCGATATTCTAAACCTTTCTGGATGATATTCTTCATCATTACCTTATCTTAGATATTATAAGATATCTTCATATTTTCTGTTCTACATATTCTCCATATTTCAGGAGATATTTTCACAACTACTCCTATCTGTGATCATGTATCTTTCCGTAATATCTGCGTTATAAAATAAAAGAAACTATGTTAGTTTCTAAATTCTGAAACCTTCGAAATTGAAATATGAATGTTTTGAAGTAATGTTGGGAACTGATGCATGAATTAGTATAATATAATGAAACTTGATCAACTTCATTATATTACATTAAGCAATGTTAAGTTTCTAATGGAATGTGATGATTCACAGTACCGTCATCATGTGCCATGTTACACGGCTCTTACATTCTATTCAATCCCCAAACGTATTAGGGACATATCGTCTTGATAGTTCTATCTTTTCTAGGGTATTCTGGTAATTTAACAAATCAAAATCGTGCCAATACCCTTTCTTTCTCAGAACATTAGCTATGTTCATTCCAAAATTTTATACCTATGAATGTCGGACACTTGCTCGCTTGACTCAAGGACGGGAAGAAGAAACGAAGAAACAAAGCCCCAAAATAGAAATTGGAGTATAGATCGCAGCAAATAGGAGAAAGTATTAACTAGGGATGACAATGATTATAGAAGAAAGAAGCAGGAACATCGAAGCATAAGGGAAGATATAAAACTTAACAACCACCTCGAAATTTCAAACCGTGTATATCGATGCAGATAGCAATATAGAGACACGGGAGAACTAGAAACACTATAAACACGAGAGTATAGTAGAAGTAAATAGATTCTTCCTGTGGTAGATGAAAGAGAAGAATGATAGATGTGAAAATTAAGAGTATATCAAGGATCAGAATGGGATGGAGCATATTGGTGAATGTCTTAAAGTAGGAATTAAGGAGAAAGAATAGAAGGTGTGGAGAATAAGTAAACGAAGGGATGGATTTATGGCAAATTACCCGACAGAAAAATCAGAGCAGATTATTGCATTTAATCGAAGAAGATCCTGATTTCCTAAATCGCCGAAGAACCAGATTTTATTACGTAAGATTTTCTTTAAATTCCGCGAATTCCGGAAATCAATCATAACTACGTCATCGATTGAAATGAATATATTCATTTACCTATTTCACTCTTTTGTGATAGCTTCACTCGTAAGCTTCACAAGATCGAAACGTTTTATCTATATCTCTCCATAATGATAAAACTCCATTATTACCTCATATTCGTCACGAAAACATTCTTATTGTTATCCGTAACGACCTCTATCAAATTTCGGGGACGAAATTTCTTTAACGGGTAGGTACTGTAATGACCCGGAAATTTCCGATCAAATTTAAACCTTAATCTTTATAGTATTCCGACACGATAAGCAAAATCTGTAATTTTGAGTCTAGAAAGTTTGAAATCTATATTTGGATAATCAGTTACTCTTTGACTATGCCCGACGATTTACGGACAAGTGCGTGTAAATAATTAGGTAAATACATATATAGATATAAAATTTGACACGATTAAATTGCTATATTACTATCAATATCAATAATGTTATTGTTATCAATATAATTAGTAGTAAAATTTTAATTGTAGTTATTATTATTAATCATTATCATTATTATGGATACCACTCTTAGTATGAATATTATTTTGATTATTAATATTATTATCTCTATCATTATTATTATTAGTATTTTATTATCCATAATATTATTAACTGTATTATTATTGTTTAATATATTTATATTTATTAATAAGTATAGAACCTATTTAAATAAGATATAAAAATCGTATATGGACTAATGGAATCAATACCAGTGAAATTACATCAGTTAGAAAACAAAAATTGACAGATATTAAATTGATAGGGAATCAAATGTTGTTATGTATCAATATCAATTTCTTTAATTTATATTAATTTCTGTCCTTCTTGTCTCCTTGAGTAAAAACATCAATCTCAATTCACATATTCTCGAATGATTACTGCAGCATAGGATTCTTATGATTTATTATTATCATTTATTTATATTATTAATTATTATTAATATTATAATTATATGTTTAGATTTATATATATATGTAATGTATGTGATATATACACACATACACCAAGCACATATTTCCTTTGCAATCAACCCTTTCCCCGACCACCATGCTGCCACCAGGAACACCATCGACCATCCATCACCACCATCGGGTATCACCATATCCATCATCACCTTCTTGAACAACCAACTTCAATCACCATACTATCCATCATTATATTTTTGTTTCTCATTCGTGACTTTTATCCACCCTCACTCCCATCATCTCATCAACAACACCAACTTGAAGGGCTATCTGTTTTGCTGCTTATATATATACTTCCTGGGTTTTGATCGAATATAAGAATAACAACCACCATCACTGCTATTTCTTTTTCACTACAAACAACACCAACACAGACCACCTTGCCTGCGGTTTCTGTTTTACTAACAAAACCATCGTTGTCACCCCACCTTCACGCCTATGGTTACTGGAGATTTATGTTCAGCCATTTTAGTCGATCATCAAGCCAAAAACCAAACCCTTTCCTTCAATAATGCTAGTGACATGTGAAGATGTAGAATAAATAATTTTTGGTGGCCAGCAAGATATCTTTCATGATTGATAATGACTTGGTTAGTGGATGATGATGATAAGATGTGCTGTAAAGAGGGTTAGATAGCGACTAGGTTAGTTCCAGTTATAAACTCAAAAGGGCGTATTAACTTGGGCCGACATTACTATGTTATGTGGACTGGTGAGCCGGATCATGATGAGTTGGGCCGTGTTTCTGTTAATGGACCGTGACCCAGATTATATATTGCTAATAGACTAGAGAACGTTACAGAATAACAATTATAAAGAAATTAAGATAACAGATAGTTCGTTTAAGTAAATAATAAGTTAGTATAAATTCAGAAAAATGAGCATGGAGGGATGGTTAAGGAGGGGTGTTGGGTTTCGAATGGTCGTGGGTTCGAACCCCAGCAAGGAAGACTATTATTTTCGGAAATAAAAGGAGGTAGATTCTTTATTATAATTAATTATTATTATTATTATTATTATTATTATTATAAATTGTTATTATTATGTTAAAATCTGTGATATGATTATTATTATTATTCTTTTAGTTATTAAAAAGTAACATCACTAAATATTATTAAAATTATTATTATTATTATTATTATTATTATTATTGTTATTATTATTATTATTATTATTATTATCATTTTAATAAAGTTATTATTATTATTAGTAGTAAATTATTAATATCGAAACTATCATTTTTTTTTAAACAGATAAATATTTTGTATCTAAAATATACTTATTACATATACTAAAATTATATTATAAATTTCATATAACTACATATAACAAGTTTATTAATATTAGTTACATAAATACATACAAATAACAAAACTATCGATTTTTAAGTATAACATTTAAACAATCACGTATATAAATGTAGATATATTAATATAACTATATGAATATTAACCATTTCAAATATATACACAAATTAACTATACAAAATAATGGTATAATAAATAAATTTGTTCTGTTACGGTTATGTGTATTAATAAATATACAAATGATATAGGTTCGTGAATCCGAGGCCAACCTTATAATTGATTAATGGTGTTATATGTATTTTTACTACAAAATACATTAGGTGAGTATATAGTCCCTTTTAAACTCTAAATATTTTGGGCTGAGAATACATGCGCTGTTTTTATAAATGATTTACGTTATGGACACAAGTGATCAAAAATAATATCTATGTTGAGTTGTACCATGGCATATTTCTTTATACTTGGTAGCTAATATTTACGTGAGGAGCGTAAACGCGAATCCTGTTGATAGATCTATCAGGCCTGACAACCCCAACCGGGCTGGACGGCCAGTTTTAAACGGTTGCACAGTACTTCGTTTTGTTACTACACTTGGTACGGTGTAGGGTTTATTTAAGAATATGCTGCTGTGATTTAAATGTTAAGTATGGTTACCAAGTGCTCAACGTCTTTTCTATACACGAGGAGTGTATTATGTATAAATATGAAATCTTGTGGTCCATAGTTATAACGCTGCTAGCATCAAACCTATATATCTCACCAACTTTATGTTGACATTTTAAAGCATGTTATTCACAGGTACGAATTAAGTCTTCCGCTGTGCATTAGCTCAAATTAAGGATATTACTTGGAGTCGATCATCGCAATGGGACCAACTGTTGAGGACTTCATCCGGGAGGATTAGGACGGGTCGTTAAAAAGTTGTTTCATTTGACTATTTTGAAGGAAATGGCACCGACTACTCGACACACCTTGAATATGAGCGAAGAGGAATTTCGTTCCTTTCTTGCTTCAAACATAGCCGCAGTACAGGTCGCGCTACATACCAACAATAACTCTAAATCTAGCAATACAGCTAACAGCACAAGAAATCGTGTAGGATGCTCCTACAAGGAATTCACTGCCTGCAAACCTTCATAATTTGATGGGACCGAAGGACCAATTGGAATGAAACGGTGGACCGAGAAAGTTGAATTGGTGTTTTCCATAAGTAAGTGTGCTGAAGGAGACAAAGTGAAGTACGCTACGCATACCTTCACAGGTATTGCGTTAACATGGTGGAATACCTATCTAGAGCAAGTGGGACAAGATGTTGCTTACGCGCTACTGTGGTCAGCATTCAAGCACTTGATGAACGAGAAGTACCATCCCAGAACCGAGGTCAATAAGCTCAAGTCAGAACTTAGAGGGTTACGAACACAGGGATTCGATATTACTTCGTACGAAATACGATTTACGGAATTGTGCCTATTGTGTCCGAGAGCGTTCGAAGATGAGGAAGAGAAGATCGACGCGTTTGTGAAAGGGTTACCGGAGAGAATCCAAGAAGATATAAGTTCACACGAGCCTGCCTCCATACAAAAGGCATGTAGAATGGCTCACAAACCAGTGAACCAGATTGAAGGAAGAATTAAAGAACAGGCGGCCGAAGAGGCCAACGTGAAGTTAGTCAAAAGAAAGTGGGAGAAAAACGGTGATAAGAGTCACCAAAATAACAACAACTATCCCAACAATCGCAACATCAATCGCAACTACAACAAACGGCACAAAACAACAACAACAACTACAACAATCATCCCAACAACAATAACAACCGCAACAATAACAACAACAATCAGAAGCAGCTATGCCAAAGGTGTGAAAAGTATCACTCGGGGTTCTGCACCAAATTTTGCAACAAGTGTAAAAGAAATGGTCATAGCGCGGCGAAGTGTGAAGTCTACGGACCAGGGTTAACAGAACGAAAGGAATAAATGGTGTGGGAATGAGAAATGGCGGAGCAAGTAGTGTCAGAGCAAGTTATGCCAATGTAGTTTGTTATAAATGTGGAAAACCGGGCCACATTATTAGAAATTGCCCGAACCAGGAGAACACAAATGGACAAGGCCACGGAAGAGTTTTCAATATTAATGCGGCAGAGGCACAGGAAGACACGGAGCTTGTTACGGGTACGTTTCTTATTAACAATAAATCTGCTTACGTTTTATTAGATTCGGGTGCGGATAGAAGCTATATGAGTAGAGATTTTTGTGCTAAATTAAGTTGTCCATTGACACCGTTGGATAGTAAATTTTTACTCGAATTAGGAAACGGTAAATTAATTTCAGCAGATTATATATGCTGGAATCGAGAAATTAAACTAGGTAGCGAAATATTTAAGATTGATTTGATACCAGTAGAGTTAGGGAGTTTTGATGTAATAGTTGGCATGGACTAGCTGAAGGAGATGAAAGCAGAGATCGTATATTATAAAAATGCAATTTGCATTGTACGAGAAGAAGGAGAACCCTTAATGGTGTACGGATAAAAGGGCAACACGAAGCTACATCTTATTAGTAATTTGAAGGTACAAAAACTAATAAGAAAATGTTGCTATGCTGTTCTAACACACGTCGAGAAAGTACAAACTGAAGAAAAGAGCATCAATGATGTTCCCGTCGCAAAAGAATTTCCCGATATATTTCTGAAAGAATTATCGGGACTACCTCCACATTGATCTGTTGAATTTCAAATAGATCTTGTACCAGGAGCTACACCAATAGCTCGTGCTCCTTACAGACTCGCACCCAGCGAGATGAAAGAACTGCAAAACCAACTGCAAGAACTATTAGAATGCGGTTTCATTCGACCAAGCACATCACCATGGGGAGCTCCTGTTTTGTTTGTCAAGAAGAAGGATGGTACATTTAGGTTGTGTATTGACTACAGAGAGTTGAATAAACTTACCATCAAAAACCTTATCCACTGCCGAGAATTGATGACTTATTTGATCAACTACAAGGCTCGTCGGTTTATTCGAAAATCGATTTACGTTCTGGATATCATCAAATGCGAGTAAAGGAGGATGATATTCCAAAAACTGCTTTTAGGACGCGTTATGGTCATTACGAGTTTATGGTTATGCCGTTTGGATTGACTAACGCACCAGCTGTGTTCATGGACCTTATGAACTGAGTGTGTGGGCCATATCTTGACAAGTTTGTCATTGTTTTCATCGATGACATACTTATTTACTCAAAGAATGATCAAGAGCACGAAGAACATTTGAGAAAAGTGCTAGAAGTATTGAGGAAAGATAAACTGTAAACTAAGTTTTCAAAGTGTGCATTTTGGTTGGAAGAGGTTCAATTCCTCGGTCACATAGTGAACAAAGAAGGTATCCAGGTAGACCTGGCAAAGATCGAAACCGTTGAAAAGTGGGAAACCCCAAAAACTCCGAAGCATATACGTCAATTTTTAGGATTGGCTGGTTACTACAGAAGATTCATCCAAGATTTCTCCAAAATAGCAAGACCATTGACTGCATTAACGCATAAAGGGAAGAAATTTGAATGGAAGGATGAACAAGAGAAGGCGTTTCAGTTATTGGAGAAAAAGCTAACTACGGCACCTATATTGTCATTGCCTGAAGGGAATGATGATTTTGTGATTTATTGTGACGCATCAAAGCGAGGTCTCGGTTGTGTATTAATGCAACGAACGAAGGTGATTGCTTATGCGTCGAGACAATTGAAGATTCACGAGCAAAATTATACAACTCAGGATTTGGAATTGGGTGCTGTTGTTTTTGCATTAAAGACTTGGAGGCATTATTTATATGGGGTCAAAAGTATTATATATACCGACCACAAAAGTCTCCAACATGTATTTAATCAGAAGCAACTGAATATGAGACAACGCAGGTGGATTGAACTGTTGAATGATTATGATTTTGAGATTCGATACCACCCAGGGAAGGCGAATGTGGTAGCCGACGCTTTGAGTAGAAAGGACAGAGAACCTATACGGGTAAAAGCTATGAATATAATTATTCGTACTTACCTTACTACTCAAATAAAGGAGGCGCAACAGGGGGTTGTAAAAGAAGAAAAGTTGAAGAGAGATACCCAAAGGATCAGAGAAACATCTTAATATTTGGGAAGACGGAACCCGATATAGGGCTGATAGAATTTGGGTACCAAGGTTTGGAGATGTGAGAGAAATGGTACTTAAAGAAGCACATAAAACCAGATATTCAATACATCCCGGAGCGGGGAAGATGTATAAAGATCTCATGAAACACTTTTGGTGGCCGGGTATGAAAGTCGATATTGCTAAATATGAAGGAAAATGTTTGATGTGTTCTAAAGTCAAAGCTGAACATCAGAAACCATCAGGTCTACTACAACAACCTGAAATCCCGAAATGGAAATGGGAAAACATTACCATAGATTTCATTACTAAATTGCCAAGGACTGCAAGTGGTTATGATACTATTTGGGTAATAGTTGATCATCTCACCAAGTCAGCACACTTCCTGCCAATGAGAGAAGATGACAAAATGGAGAAGTTGGCGCGATTGTATTTGAAGGAGGTTGTTTCCAGACATGGAATACCCATCTCTATTATCTCTGATAGGGATGGTAGATTTGTTTCAAGGTTCTGGCAGACGTTGCAACAAGCATTGGGGACTCGTCTAGACATGAGTACTGCCTATCATCCACAAAATAATGGGCCGAGCGAAAGGACGATACAAACGCTTGAAGACATGCTACGAGCATGTGTTATTGATTTCGGAAACAGTTGGGATCAACACCTACCGTTAGCAGAATTTTCCTACAACAATAGTTATCATTCTAGTATTGAGATGGTGCCGTTTGAGGCACTTTATGGTAGAAAGTGCAGGTCTCCGATTTGTTGGAATGAAGTGGGGGATAGACAGATTACGGGTCCGGAGATAATACAAGAAACTACCGAGAAAATTATCCAAATTCAACAACGATTGAAAACCGCCCATAGTCGACAAAAGAGCTACACGGACAGTAAAAGAAAAGATATAGAGTTTGAAATTGGAGAAATGGGCATGCTTAAGGTTTCACCTTGGAAAGGCGTTGTTCGATTTGGTAAACGGGGGAAACTAAATCCAAGGTACATTGGACCATTCAAGATTATAGATCGTGTCGGACCAGTAGCTTACCAACTGGAGCTACCTCAACAACTCGCGGCTGTATATAACACTTTCCATGTCTCGAATTTGAAGAAATGTTTTGCTAAAGAAGATCTCACTATTCCATTGGACGAAATCCAAATCAATGAAAAACTTCAATTCATTGAAGAACCAATCGAAATAATGGATCGTGAGGTTAAGAGACTTAAGCAAAACAAGATACTGATTGTTAAGGTTCGATGGAATGCTCGTAGAGGACCCGAGTTCACCTGGGAGCATGAAGATCAGATGAAGAAGAAATACCCGCATCTATTTCCAGAAGATTCTTCAACACCTTCAACAGCTTAAAATTTTGGGACGAAATTTATTTAACGGGTAGGTACTGTAGTGACCCGAACTTTTCCATGTTTATATATATTAATTGAGATTGATATTTACATGACTAAATTTTTCCAACATGTTAAGCAATCAAACTTGTTAAGACTTGATTAAATGAAATAAGTTTCATATAGATAATTGATCACCCAAGTTGATCGGCGATTCACGAACGTTACAAAATTGTAAAAACTACATGTTGTGGTATATATAGACATATATATATGATTGACATAAGATTATGATGAGTAAGTATCTCACTAAATATATTAACAATGTGTGATATACATAAGAAATGAGATTACTAAGTTAAGAAACTCGAAATGATATATATAACGATTATCGTTGTGATAACGTCTACTAAATACATATGTATCATATTAAGATATTGATACACTATATTTAACATGATAAAATGATATTTAAATATATCATTAAGTGTGTTAACAATGAACTACATATGTAAAAACAAGACTACTAACTCAAGAATTACGAAACGAGACTTATATGTAACGATTATCGTTGTAACGATATTTTAATGTGTATATCATATTAAGAGATATTCATACATCATAATATCATGATAATATAATAATTTAACATCTCATTTTATATAATAAACATTGGGTTAACAACATTAATTGAGATCGTTAACTTAAAGGTTTCAAAACAACACTTACATGTAACGACTAACGAAGACTTAACGACTCCATTAGAATGTATATACATGTTGTGTTTTGATATGTATTCTTACACTTTTGAAAGACTTCAAGACACATATCAAAGTACTTCTACTTAACAAAAATGCTTACAATTACATCCTCGTTCAGTTTCATCAACAATTCTACTCATATGTACCCGTATTCGTACTCGTACAATACACAGCTTTTAGATGTATGTACTATTGGTATATACACTCCAATGATTAGCTCTTAGCAGCCCATGTGAGTCACCTAACACATGTGAGAACCATCATTTAGCAACTAGCATGAAATATCTCATAAAATTACAAAAATATTAGTAATCATTCATGACTTATTTACAAGAAAACAAAATTACATATCCTTTATATCTAATCCATATACCAACGACCAAAAAAACCTACAAACACTTTCATTCTTCAATTTTCTTTATATAATTGATCTCTCTTAAGTTCCATCTTCAAGTTCTAAGTGTTCTTCATAAATTCCATAAGTATAGTTTCATAAAAATCAAGAATACTACCAAGTTTGCAAGTTTACTTCCAAGCTTTCTAATCCATTCCAAGTAATCATCTAAGATCGAGGAACCTTTGTTATTTACAGTAGGTTATCTTTCTAATTCAAGGTAATATTCATATTCAAACTTTGATTCAATTTCTACAACTATAACAATTTTATTTCGAGTGAAAATCTTACTTGAACTGTTTTCGTGTCATGATTCTGCTTCAAGAACTTTCAAGCCATCCAAGGATCCTTTGAAGCTAGATCCATTTTTCTCATTTCCAGTAGTTTTATCCAGAAAACTTGAGGTAGTAATGATGTTCATAACATCATTCGATTCATACATATAAAGCTATCTTATTCGAAGGTTTAAACTTGTAATCACTAGAACATAGTTTAGTTAATTCTAAACTTGTTCGCAAAAAAAAGTTAATCCTTCTAACTTGACTTTTAAAATCGACTAAATACATGTTCTATATCTATATGATATGCTAACTTAATGATTTAAAACCTGGAAACACGATGAACACCATAAAATCGGATATACGCCGTCGTAGTGAAATCGGGGGCTGTTTTGGTTTGGATAATTAAAAACTATGATAAACTTTGATTTAAAAGTTGTACTTCTGCGAAAATGATTTTTCATATAAACATGACACTATATCCAAAAATATTGGTTAAACTCAAAGTGAAAGTATGTTTTTCAAAATGGTCATCAATATGTTGTTCTTTCGACGGAAATGACTACCTCTTTAGTAATTGACATGTAACTAAAATTTCTGACTATAAACCTATACTTTTTCTGTTTGGATTCTTAAATTAGAGTTCAATATGAAACCATAGCAATTTGATTCACTCAAAACGGATTTAAAATGAAGAAGTTATGGGTAAAACAAGATTGGATATTTTTGATCTTTTTAGCTACGGGAAATGTTTAACAAATCTATACAAATCATATCCTAGCTAACTTATATTGTATTATACATGTATTCAAATATATTATGTAATATTGGGATACTATAGACACGTATGCAAATGTTTTGACATATCATATCGACCCATGTATATATATTATTTGGAACAACCATAGACACTCTATATGCAGTAATGTTGGAGTTAGCTATACAGGGTTGAGGTTGATTCCAAAAATATATATACTTTGAGTTGTGATCTAGCCTGAGACGTGTATACACTGGGTCGTGGATTGATTCAAGATAATATATATTGATTTATTTCTGTACATCTAACTGTGGACAACTAGTTGTAGGTTACTAACGAGGACAACTGACTTAATACACTCAAAATCTTTAAAACATAATAAAAATGGTTGTAATTATATTTTGATCATACTTTGATATATATGTACATATTTGTATAGGTTCGTGAATCGATCCGTGGCCAGGTCTTATTTTCGAGGAAGGAAATATCTGTGAAAGTGAGTTATAGTCCTACTTTTAAAATCTAATATTTTTGGGATGAGAATACATGCAGGTTTTATAAATGATTTACAAAATAGACACAAGTACGTGAAATTACATTCTATGGTTGAATTATCTAAATCGAATATGCCCTTTTTTATTAAGTCTGGTAATCTAAGAATTAGGGAACAGACACCCTAATTGACGCGAATCCTAAAGATAGATCTATTGGTCCTAACAAACCCCATCCAAAGTACCAGATGCTTTAGTACTTCGAAATTTATATCATATCGAAGGGTGTCCCGGAATGATGGGGATATTCTTATATATGCATATTGTTAATGTCGGTTACCAGGTGTTCACCATATGAATGATTTTTATCTCTATGTATGGGATGTGTATTGAAATATGAAATCTTGTGGTCTATTGTTATGATTTAATATATATAGGTTAAACCTATAACTCACCAACATTTTTTTTGACGTTTAAAGCATGTTTATTCTCAGGTGAATATTAAGAGCTTCCGTTGTTGCATACTAAAATAAGGACAAGATTTGGAGTCCATGTTTGTATGATATTGTGTAAAAACTGCATTCAAGAAACATATGTCGATGTAATATATTTCTATTGTAAACCATTATGTAATGGTCGTGTGTAAACAGTATATTTTAGATTATCATTATTTGATAATCTACGTAATGTTTTTAAAACCTTTATTGATAAAATAAAGGTTATGGTTGTTTTAAAAATGAATGCAGTCTTTGAAAAACGTCTCATATAGAGGTCAAAACCTCGCAACGAAATCAATTAATATGGAACGTTTATAATCAATATGAACGAGACATTTCAACTATTTGGGTAATAGTTGATCGTCTCACCAAATCAGCACACTTCCTGCCAATAAGAGAAGACAAGATGGAGAAGTTAGCACGACTGTATTTGAAGGAAGTCGTCTCCAGACATGGAATACCAATCTCTATTATCTCTGATAGGGATGGCAGATTTATTTCAAGATTCTAGCAGACATTACAGCAAGCATTAGGAACTCGTCTAGACATGAGTACTGCCTATCATCCACAAACTGATGGGCAGAGCGAATGGACGATACAAATGCTTGAAGACATGCTACGAGCATGTGTTATTGATTTCGGAAATAGTTGGGATCGACATCTACCGTTAGCAGAATTTTTCTACAACAGCAGCTACCATTCAAGCATTGAGATGGCACCGTTTGAAGTACTTTATGGTAGAAAGTGCAGGTCTCCGATTTGTTGGAGTGAAGTGGGGGATAGACAGATTACGGGTCCGGAGATAATACAAGAAACTACCGAGAAGATCATCCAAATTCAGCAACGGTTGAAAACCGCCCAAAGTCGACAAAAGAGTTACGCTGACATTAAAAGAAAAGATATAGAATTTGAAATTAGAGAGATGGTCATGCTTAAGGTTGCACATTGGAAAGGCGTTGTTCGATTTGGTAAACGAGGGAAATTAAATCCAAGGTATATTGGACCATTCAAGATTATTGATAGTGTCGGACCAGTAGCTTACCGACTTGAGTTACCTCAACAACTCACGGCTGTACATAACACTTTCCACGTCTCGAATTTGAAGAAATTTTTTGCTAAAGAAGATCTCACTATTCCGTTAAACGAAATCCAAATCAACGAAAAACTTCAATTCATCGAAGAACCCGTCAAAATAATGGATCGTGAGGTTAAAAGACTTAAACAAAACAAGATACCAATTGTTAAGGTTCGATGGAATGCTTGTAGAGGACTCGAGTTCACCTGGGAACGAGAAGATCAGATCAAGAAGAAATACCCGCACTTATTTCCAGAAGATACGTCAACACCTCCAACTGCTTAAAATTTCGGGACGAAATTTATTTAACGGGTAGGTACTGTAGTGACCCGAACTTTTCCATGTTTATATATATTAAATGAAATTGATATTTACATGATTAAGTGTTTCCAACATGTTAAGCAATCAAACTTGTTAAGACTTGATTAATTGAAATAGGTTTCATATAGACAATTGACCACCCAAGTTGACCGGTGATTCACGAACGTTAAAACTTGTAAAAACTATATGATGACATATATATGATTATATATATAGTTAAAATGATATTATGATAAGTAAGTATCTCATTAGGTATTTTAACAATGAGTTATATACATAAAATTGTGTTTATTGAATTAAGAAACTCGAAACGATATATATAACGATTATCGTTATAACAACGTCTTACTAATTACATATGAATCATATTAAGATATTGTTACACTATGTTTAATCATGATAAATTATAAGTAAACATATCATTATGTATATTAACAATGAACTACATATGTAAAAACAAGACTACTAACTTAAGGATTTTGAAACGAGACATATATGTAACGATTATCGTTGTAACGACATTTAAATGTATATATATCATATTAAGATATATTTATATAGCATAATATCATGATAATATAATAATTTAACATCTCATTAGATATAATAAACATTGAGTTAACAACATTTATCAAGATCGTTAATTTAAAGGTTTCAAGTCAACATTTACATGTAACGACTAACGATGACTTAACGACTCAGTTAAAATGTATATATATGTAGTGTTTTAATATGTATTCATACACTTTTGAAAGAATTCAAGACACTTATCAAAATACTTCTACTTAACAAAAATGCTTACAATTACATCCGCATTCAGTTTCATCAACAATTCTACTCGTATGCACCCGTATTCGTACTCGTACAATACACAGCTTTTAGATGTATGTACTATTGGTATATACACTCCAATGATCAGATCTTAGCAGCCCATGTGAGTCAACTAACACATGTGAGAACCATCATTTGGCAACTAGCATGAAATATCTCATAAAATTACAAAAATATTAGTAATCATTCATGACTTATTTACATGAAAACAAAATTACATATCCTTTATATCTAATCCATATACCAACGACCAAAAACACCTACAAACACTTTCATTCTTCAATTTTCTTCATCTAATTGATCTCTCTCAAGTTCCATATCCAAGTTCTAAGTGTTCTTTATAAATTCTACAAGTTCTAGTTTCATAAAATCAAGAATACTTCCAAGTTTACTAGCTCACTTCCAATCTTGTAAAATGATCATCCAACCTCAAGAAATCCTTGTTGTTTATAGTAAGATATCATTATAAATCAAGGTAATACTCATATACAAACTTTGATTCAGTTCCTATAACATTAACTATCTTAATTCGAGTGATAATCTTACTTGAACTTGTTTTCGTGTCATGATTCTACTTCAAGAACTTTCAAGCCATCCAAGATCCTTTGAAGCTAGATCATTTCTTGTCACTTCTAGTAGGTTTACCTACTAAACTTGAGGTAGTAATGATGTTCATAACATCATTCGATTCATACATATAAAACTATCTTATTCGAAGATTTGAACATGTAATCACTAGAACATAGTTTAGTTAATTCTAAACTTGTTCGCAAATAAAAGTTAATCCTTCTAACTTGACCTTTAAAATCAACTAAACACATGTTCTATATCTATATGATATGCTAACTTAATGATTTAAAACCGGAAAACACGAAAAACACCGTAAAACCGGATATACGCCGTCGTAGTAACACCGCGGGCTGTTTTGGGTTAGTTAATTAAAAACTATGATAAAGTTTAAAAAGTTGTTCTTCTGGGAAAATGATTTTCCTTATGAACATGAAACTATATCCAAAAATCATGGTTAAACTCAAAGTGGAAGTATATTTTCCAAAATGGTCATTTAGACGTCGTTCTTTCGACTGAAATGACTACCTTTACAAAAACAACTTGAAACTTGTATTTCCGACTATAAACTTATACTTTTTCTGTTTAGATTCATAAACTTAAGTTCAATATGAAACCATAGCAACTTGAAACACTCAAAACGGATTTAAAACGAAGAAGTTATGGGTAAAACAAGATTGGATAATTTTGCTTGTTGTAGCTACGTGAAAATTGGTAACAAATCTATATTAATCATATCCTAACTAACTCATATTGTATTATACATGTATTCTAATATATTATGTAATCTTGGGATACCATAGACACGTATGCAAATGTTTTGACATATCATATCGACCCATGTATATATATTATTTGGAACAACCATAGACACTCTATATGCAGTAATGTTGGAGTTAGCTATACAGGGTTGAGGTTGATTCTAAAAATATATATACTTTGAGTTGTGATCTAGCCTGAGACGTGTATACACTGGGTCGTGGATTGATTCAAGATAATATATATATCGATTTATTTCTGTACATCTAATTGTAGACAACTAGCTGTAGGTTACTAACGAGGACAGCTGACTTAATAAACTTAAAACATTAAAACGTATTAAAAATGTTGTAAATATATTTTGAACATACTTTGATATATATGTACATATTTGTTATAGGTTCGTGAATCGACCAGTGGCCAAGTCTTACTTCCCGACGAAGTAAAAATCTGTGAAAGTGAGTTATAGTCCCACTTTTAAAATCTAATATTTTGGGATGAGAATACATGCAGTTTTATAAATGTTTTACGAAATAGACACAAGTAATTGAAACTATATTATATGGGTGAATGATCGAAATCGAATATGCCCCTTTTGCTTGGTAACCTAAGAATTAGTAAACCGATCTACTAATTGACGCGAATCCTAAAGATAGATATATTGGGCCTAACGAACCCCATCCAAAGTACCGGATGCTTTAGTACTTCGAATTCGTTTTTATCACGTCCGAAGGATTTCCCGGAATGATAGGGATATTCTTATATGCATCTTGTTAATGTCGGTTACCAGGTGTTCACCATATGAATGAATTTTATCTCTATGTATGTGATGTATATTGAAATATGAAATCTTGTGGTCTATTATTATGATTTGATAATATATAGGTTAAACCTATAACTCACCAACATTTTTGTTGACGTTTTAAGCATGTTTATTCTCAGGTGATTATTAAGAGCTTCCGCTGTTGCATACTAAAATAAGGACAAGATTTGGAGTCCATGCTTGTATGATATTATGTAAAAACTGCATTCAAGAAACTTATTTTTGATGTAATATATTCTTATTGTAAACCATTATGTAATGGTCGTGTGTAAACGGTATATTTTAGATTATCATTATTTGATAATCTACGTAATGCTTTTTAAACCTTTATCGATAAAATAAAGGTTATGGTTGTTTTAAAAATGAATGCAGTCTTTGAAAAACGTCTCATATAGAGGTCAAAATTTCGCGACGAAATCAATTAATATGGAACGTTTATAATCAATATGAACGGGACATTTCAGAATGATGCTCTATCTATAGCAACACAACATGGCATATTGGTAAATACTTATGAGACAAACTTGAAGTGGAATTGGTCATGACTCACTGAAAGTTTTTGGAGTAGATCAACTTTCACACTTAACTCCTTCAACAACTAATCACCAGCCATCCACTTATCTATTTTATTATTTCAACAGTTCCCTAATTGTGAAGGTTGTTTCACTATATAAGTAACTTGTTTACTCGTTAAAACGGGTTGGGATGAGAACACTCACTACACACTTTCATCTATGAGTTTCAGTTTAGTTTAATCAAAACTGGTTAATGTAAAATGATTTCTTATTTGATTGGACTGGTTTGATTTTGTCAAATTTGATTTGGTTATTGGTGCTCAAAAACATTCGTGAAAACCGAATAAACAACATAAATCGTAAACAGACCGAACGTACACCTCTAATTACTTTTGTGTGCTTGTGTGTATTTAGAAGTATGTATAGTGTTATATATGATAGATAGTTTTTAGTTATATATGTAGTGCTAATGTGATACTTAATAAGTTTCGTTTTTATTAAATATTACCGTAAGATCATTTTTAACGCTACTGTGATAGTGGGTGATGAGAGCATCACGACTCCATCACGTCACTAATCCGGCGTGATGGAGGAAACAATTGGTGGCTTGATGGTGAGCATCACGGGAAGAAAAAGTTGTCTGATCTTCTATTCGACCAATAAGAATTAAGAAATTAAAATATCTACTAATCAAATTAATATCCATATCCTATTTCACTTCATCGTCACATCATCATTACAAACTTCATCACGTCATCACATTATTACAATTGTCACATTTACACTATATTTTACAAAACCCCCTCATCACACTCAATTATGCCATTACTATTTAAAATAAATCTATTAGGGTTGAGTGCCATATATAGAAGATAAGAGTAGTTAACTATCTAGTGTCACTTAATATCCTTCACATGGTAAACACTCACATCCTAGTCATCATAGCCAGGTAAGATATTTGGATTCTCTTTTTGAGCTGGAAGGTGGGGACCACGTTCTAATCATAGCATCAAGTTGACACGTCAATTTCACTCATCCTCTTATTTTGCCCTATGATCTTTCTGAATTTTTACTGGTTTCTATAAAGAGCAAGTTTAAACTTTTTTCTACAAGATAGTGTTTCCATTAAGAAATAATCAACTACTTAAAAATAACAAGAAAATATATGAAGTATCAAAAATATGCATTTTTAGATCGGCTATATTTCTAAAACTCTCTTTAACCCTTCAAAATTTCATTATTTGAATTTTAAAACGTTATATAATCAAGGTTGAATCAACATATTCGAATTCTAAAACAGACTTTTATGCATTTAGACTCCCCGTTGGTGACCACAAGCCAACTTTTTTACTCGATAAATCATGTGCAAATGCGGACATATTCTTATTTTGCGATTCAAGTCGGTATATTCCATGTTGGGTCTGACCATGTCATATAGTAGAATATAACATGTTCTGGCTTCAGGTTTAAGACCTTATTGGGTTATAAATACAAGATGTAATATAATACTTTCAAAAGATATATAATTTGGATTCTTTTAAATTAAATAGATGCGAACTTTAAAGAAATAATAATCTGTTAATTCATGGAATCTCAAATAGTCAAATGTCATGATACTACGAATAAATAATGATAATTGTTTGGAAATATCATAATATTATGCTGATATAGTTTTTGTGAATTGATAATAAAGAGTAATTAAACCACCTATAAATGTATATTCCTTACATTTAATAAGTCAACGTTATAATTGCTTATATTATGATCTATTGTTAATTGTTATTCTATAGTTAAATAATTGCTTGCTTATGATTTAGAGTGACCCTTCTAAAATTATTATATTGTCCCCACCAGCCATATCACATGGCACCCCACTCCACCCCACCCCACCTCCCCCTACCCCCACAATTCATCCAAGTCCCAACCGCACCCCAACCCATCCTATATATACCCCTCTCCGTCCCCTATCCCATTTCATTCAAAACACATTTAACCAAGAAGCTTTAATCTCCACTACTAAAAACATACAAACAACCTACAGAAACCTATATATTTTTCATCAATAGTCCAACAACAACACTTTCAAATTTGTACCTAATCCAATACTTTTAATACTTTCAACACCTTCATTTGCTTGTGTTTCATCAAAATTAGCAACAATGTTTAAATTTTCCGAGAAAAACAACTTCTACGGCCCTCGATGTGTGTGGGTCAATGGGCCCGTTATAGTAGGAGCGGGCCCTTCCGGGCTAGCCATATCGGCCTGCCTTAAGGACCAAGGGATTCCCTTTGTAGTCATCGAAAGATCTGACTGCATTGCTTCACTTTGGCAAAAACGTACCTATGATCGTCTAAAACTCCACCTCCCCAAAAAATTCTGCCAACTTCCCAAAGTACCCTTCCCCGAAGAATACCCTGAGTACCCAACTAAGAAACAATTCATTGCTTATCTCGAGGACTACGCCCAAAGGTTTGACATCAAGCCACAATTCAACGAGTGTGTCCAATCAGCTAAATATGACGTGGCATGCAAACTCTGGCGGGTAAAAACCGTCTCAACAATCGGGTCAGTCCGATCTGAGACGGAGTATATCTGCCAGATGCTCGTGGTAGCCACAGGAGAAAACGCCGAAGGAGTGATGCCCGAAATTGAGGGCCTAGAAGACTTCCCCGGTGAAGTTATCCATGCCAAGGATTACAAATCCGGAGCAAAATACGCAGGAAAGAATGTTTTGGTCGTTGGTTGTGGTAATTCGGGCATGGAAGTTTCTCTTGATCTCTCTAACCACAATGCAAAGCCATCAATGGTTATTCGAAGCTCGGTTCATGTTTTACCGAGAGAAATGTTTGGTAGATCCACGTTCGATCTAGCCATGACGCTTATGGCATGGCTACCTTTATGGATAGTTGATAGACTTTTACTAATCTTTGCATGGTTCATAATTGGTAACATCCAAAACTATGGTATCAAAAGACCAGCTTTAGGTCCATTAACACTTAAAAATTATCATGGTAAAACACCAGTTCTTGATATTGGAGCACTCGAAAAGATTCGATCAGGCGAAATCACTGTTGTTCCCGGGATCAAAAAGTTCAATGGCAAAACAGTCGAATTAGTCAACGGTGATATCCTCAACGTTGACTCTGTCATTCTAGCAACAGGGTACTACAGCAATGTCCCATTTTGGCTTCATGTAAGCATCAAAATCCAAACTTTTTACTAACCCTTTGATTATTTGCAGCTATGGATCATTTGACTAATTAAAGTTTTACTTTTTTATTACAGGAAAAAGAATTCTTTGCTGAAAATGGGTTCCCAAAAACACCATTCCCAAATGGTTGGAAGGGAAAAGGAGGTTTATATGCAGCAGGATTCACAAGAAGAGGGTTGGCTGGTGCTTCTGCTGATGCACTGAAAATATCAAAAGATATTGGAAAAGAATGGAAAAAAGAATTAAATCAGAAAAAACAAAAGGTTCCTACACATAGAAGATGCATCTCAACTTTCTAAATTTAGAAAATGTATTTCTTTACTTTTAATTACGGAGTATTTATTATTCTTTATAAAAATATATATATGAATATATACAGAAAAATATAAAAGCAAAAAAAAAAAAAAAAAAGATGATCTAACACAAGTCCAGCCCTCTCCTAAAAGCCCTAGCAGCAGTTTTTGAAGAATGTTCGGGTGTTTTGCATAGTGAGGACGATGAGGCTCCCTTTCTTAATATTATTTTTTTTAATATTTTTATTTTTTTTATACATGTTGTATACACTTTGTAAAAGAATCCTTTCAGTTTACAGTGACATTGTATCCTTCAATATTGTATCTTTGATTTTGTTTTTTGTTTTTATTTTTTTGCAAAGTATTTTGTACTATTATTATAGATTTGACTTTTCTTGAGTTTGGTTAGTTGAAATTAATTTTCTTGTACAAATGCAAACTTGAACTATTTGGAACTGTTAGATTTGTTATAGTTTTAGATTAATTTAATTTAATTAGTGATTATTCTTTAATTGATGAGGGGTGATTAGTGTGAATTAGTGAATATATAAGAAGATTTCTTTTAGGAAGTTGAATGTGTATTATTGAGATTGTTTGTGTGTTGTGTGTTGAGTACATCTAATTTTGGATTACAATGTGGCTATTTATAGCCATCAAATGACGGTGGACAATAGTAACTTTTGAATCTTCTAGCCACACTAGCAATATCTAGTAATTTCTAGTATTTACTTACTAAATATCTATTACTTACTAAATATCTACTAATTGCTTATTAATTCTAGAATAATCTAGAAAAAACATTATGATATTTTAACACTCCTCCTTAATGTTTTTCGATGTTACTAAGAGCATGTTACGTAGGAACTCGAACTTTGATCTTGGGAGTGCTTTGGTGAATATGTCTGCAATTTGCTCTTCAGTCTTGCAGTATTTTAATTCAATCTCTTTCTTAGCGGTGACTTCTCGTAAGAAGTGATATTTGATATCAATGTGTTTTGTTCTTCCATGAAACACAGGATTCTTTGTCATTGCAATTGCAGACTTGTTGTCGCATAATATTTGAGTAGCTTCATCTTGTTTTTCGCCCATGTCTTCAAGTATTCTTCTTAGCCATTTAGCTTGATTAGCTGAGTTAGCGGCTGCGACGTACTCGGCTTCGGCTGACGATTGTGCCACCGTTTCTTGTTTCTTTGATGTCCATGAGAATACACCAGATCCAAGTGTGAATGCGTATCCGGAAGTACTTCTCATGTCATCCACCGATCCGGCCCAATCACTATCAGTGTATCCCTGAAGCTTCGAGTCTATAGTGGGCTTGTACCATATTCCGTAGTCCATGGTACCTTGCAAGTATCGTAGTATTCTTTTAGAAGCTCCGTAATGTATTTGAGTAGGGTTTTTCATGTACCTGGATAGCAGACTCGTTGCGTACATTATGTCAGGTCTTGTTGCTGTTAGATAAAGTAGACTTCCAATGAGACTTCTGAATCTTGAAGCGTCTGCTTTCTCAGATCCATCTTCTTGTCTCATCTTCTCATTGGCAACTAGTGGCGTGGCTACGGTTTTACAACCGTATAGTTTAAACTTTTTCAGGAGGTTTTCTGTGTATTTCTTTTGACAAATGAAGATGCCTTCATTTTCTTGACTAATTTCGATGCCAAGAAAATAACGCATCAAACCAAGGTCACTCATCTCGAACGTTTTCATCATGTCTTCTTTAAATTCTTGTATCATTCTCTCATTGTTTCCCGTATATATAAGATCATCTACATACAAGGAAATAATGAGAGTGTTAGAGTTACCTTGGGTTTTGATGTAGAGTGTGGGCTCACTTTGACTCCTCCTGAACCCTGAACTTGTGAAGTAGCTATCAATGCGACTGTACCAAGCACGTGGTGCTTGTTTAAGTCCATATAAGGCTTTCTTCAGCTTTAGGACTTGATCTTCTTTTCCTTTCTTAATAAACCCTTGTGGTTGCTCGACGTATATTTCTTCTTCTAGAAACCCATTGAGAAAGGCTGATTTCACATCTAGTTGGTGAATCTTCCATCTTCGTTGAGCTGCTAATGCCACAAGTGCTCTTATAGTATCTAGTCGTGCTACGGGTGCGAAAGTTTCGGTGTAGTCGACTCCTGGTTGTTGCGAATAGCCTTTAGCTACTAGCCTCGCTTTGTGTTTTTGTATAGAACCATCAGGGTTGAGCTTTGTTTTGTAAACCCACTTCACTCCAATTATTTCTTTATTTTCTGGAGGATCAACTAACTCCCATGTGTTGTTTTTCTCAATCATTCTTATTTCTTCATTCATAGCAGCCACCCACTTTTCATCTTTCGATGCAACTTCATAGCTTTCAGGTTCTATAGTTGTGAAGTTGCAAGTCTCGTACACCTCTGCTAACTTTTTAACTCTTCCCGGTGTTGACTCTGGACTTGAATCTTCTTGCGCTGAAGGTAATGTTGCCGAAGGAGAACTTGGCGTAGCAGGGCTCGTTTCTCCTGTGCTTTCATGACCGGAATGCTCTGTTTGTAGTGGATGTTGAGCTGGAGTTTCTATAGATATCCGCGGCAGATATGTTTGTTTTTCAACTTTGTCTTCCTCCCAGTTCCAAGAAGCGTCTTCGTCAAACTCCACGTCTCGGCTAATCACGATGTTATTGGTCTTCAGGTTATAGACTCGATAGCCTTTTGACTGTGTGCTATAGCCCAAAAATATTCCTTTTTCTGATTTTTCATGGAGCTTGTGACGTTTCTCCTTAGGAATATGGATGTAGCAGATAGATCCAAAAACTCGTAAGTGTTTTGCTGATGGTTTCCTTCCACTCCATGCCTCAATTGGAGTCTTGTTTTCTACGGCTTTAGTTGGACATCGATTTAATATATATACAGCCGTGTATACAGCTTCAGCCCAGAAACTGTTTGGAAGGCCTTTTTCATGTATCATTGTTTTGGCCATTTCCATTACAGTTCTATTTTTGCGTTCAGAGACGCCATTTTGCTCAGGGGCGTAACCAACAGTAAGTTGGCGTTTAACTCCTTCGTCTTCACAGAATTTGTTAAACTGTGTAGAGGTGTATTCTTTTCCTCTATCACTCCTTAGCGTTTTTATATAATGGCCACTGCTTTTTTCTACGAAGTTCTTAAACTTCTTGAATATCGTAAATACTTCCGATTTTTCACGCATGAAATAAACCCACGTCATTCTAGAATAGTCATCGATGAAGAGAATAAAGTACCTGTTTTGGTTAAGCGACGGGGTCCTCATTGGTCCACAAACGTCAGTGTGCACCAGCTCCAGTATACCTTTCGCTCTCCAAGCTTTGTCACGAGGGAAAGGTTTTCGATGTTGCTTGCCCATCATACAGCTTTCACACGTGTCGGTGATCTCTTCTATGTTCGGCAAGTCTCTCATCATATTCTTCTGTTGGAGGATTTTTAGTGCGTGAAAGTTAAAGTGGCCAAATCTTCGATGCCATAGCCATGATTCTTCAACTTGAACTTTCATGGCTGTGTCTCTGATATACTGCCAACGAAGCGGAAAATTTCGATTCTCCATTGGCACCTCGGCTATTAATTTATAATTGTTTTTCTTGTCACGAATAACACATGATTTGTCTTCGAAGAGTAAAGAGTAGCCGTGCTCCATCATTTGTCCAACACTTAGCAAGTTACTTGCAAGGCTTGGTACTAAAAGAACGTCATTAACAGATCGAGTGACGTTATTAGTTTGAACAGTTATCGTACCTTTGCCTTTAGTGTCAACAAGTGCTCCATTCCCTAGTTTGACGCGGGACTTTACGGACGTGTTGATACTATCAAATAACTTTTCATCTCCTGTCATGTGGTTGCTGCACCCACTGTCGATCAACCAAGTATCGTCCCTCTGTTTATTTGCGACATGACAGGCATAGAATAGCTGATTTTTGTTCTCCGGTATATCTTCACTTTCTTCCGTGAAGTTAGCTCGATGATTTTGTTTTAAACGACAATCTTTTTCTAGATCCCCAAATCTTTTGCAGTTATTGCATTGTGGTTTTCCTTTATGAAAACAATCTTTCTCCAAGTGGTTTGTCCTTTTGCAAATACCACATGGAGGGTAGCTTTTTCTTTTTTGATCAAACCACGTTCTGGGTTTTGCTCCTCCTCTCGAATTTTCTTCAAGATTTCTTTTCCCCCCATTATTAGATTTTTGAAACCTTAATTTGAGTTTAGATTGAAAGGCACTTTCGAGTGAGTTTTCACTGCGCCGACTCAGTCTAGCCTCGTATGCTTCAAGAGAGCCAATTAATTCTGGTACCGACAGAGTCTCGATGTCTTTCGACTCTTCGATAGCAGTAATGACATGATCGTATTTTTCTGTCATACTGATAAGTATTTTTTCTACGATTCTCTTATCAGTTATGTTATCTCCATAGGCTCTCATTTGATTTACTATTTCTTTAATTCTAGAATAGTAATCTTTTACGGTCTCAGTCTCTTTCATATTTAAATTTTCAAAATCTCTTCTGAGAGTTAGAAGTTTGACGGATCTCACCTTAACATTTCCTTGAAATTCTTCCTGAAGGATCTTCCACGCCTCCTTGGCTGTTGTAGCTCCCATGATTCGTGGAAAGATAGACGGTGTCAAGGCTTGTTGGATGTAACCTAAAGCGGCAGCATTTCTTACAACATTTTTGTTGTATTTTTCCTGTTCTTCCGCGGACAGAGTTTCGTCGTCTTTTGGATTTGTAAACCCGACTTCGACAATATCCCACAAGCTTTGTGCTTGGAAATATGTCTTCATTCGGATGCTCCAAAAATCATAGTTGTCGCCATCAAAGATGGGGACGGGAATATTGTATGCACCGACGGTAGTCATGGTGTATTCGAACGAACGCCCAAAATGGCTCTTGATACCACTTGTTAGATTTGTTATAGTTTTAGATTAATTTAATTTAATTAGTGATTATTCTTTAATTGATGAGGGGTGATTAGTGTGAATTAGTGAATATATAAGAAGATTTCTTTTAGGAAGTTGAATGTGTATTATTGAGATTGTTTGTGTGTTGTGTGTTGAGTACATCTAATTTTGGATTACAATGTGGCTATTTATAGCCATCAAATGACGGTGGACAATAGTAACTTTTGAATCTTCTAGCCACACTAGCAATATCTAGTAATTTCTAGTATTTACTTACTAAATATCTATTACTTACTAAATATCTACTAATTGCTTATTAATTCTAGAATAATCTAGAAAAAACATTATGATATTTTAACAGGAACATTAACCTAAAACTAATGAGGTTTATTACTCTCAAACAACACTTGAATTGAACCATATTAACAATAACGCAGATCAATGTCTTAAATGAGCAGGTTCCTCTTTGATTAATTATTCTCCATTCAATTTGATCAATCTACCTTGGGTCTAAATGTCTAATAAAGATAATCTAGGAGTTTTAGTTCTGAGTCTAATCTCTACTTTTTCTAACGATCAATTAACAAGGTTATACAACTCTTAGATCGCTAAAGCTGTTTTTTCTTGCATCGTGTGTGTCATATGGATATAAGGCATATACAATGGAAGTTTTTTATAGACAAACTCACTAGTTAATGCAAATTAACATAATACATTATATTCAAATTATTGTAAACAAGACTCGAACCTTCAAATTCCTAGTTTGAAAAATCACATCGCTTCCGCAGGGCTAATAACTCTTTTTTTTTTTTTTTTTTTTTTTTTTTTTTTTTTTTTTTTTTTTTTTGAAAGGCAATGTTAGTGGTTAGAGTTAATTCACGAAAATCCCCCCCCCCCCGAGACTCGAACCCTTGGTCTCCTCGAACACCATGTTAACATGGTGACCAATGAGGCAAAGCCCCATTGGCCGCAGGGCTAATAACTCTACAATGGAAGTTATATATTGTTGGCAACATCATTTTTCATGCATGTGACATTCATAATTTTATAATTAAAAAAATATCCATTATTGTTCTCCATACTCGTTCTCAAGCTCGGATCAATATTTATCATATCCTATTTTATTTTTCTTATATTATATTACAATTCCACTAATTAAATTATATTCCAAATTAGTACATTAATATGTTATAAATTAAACATACAATACAATAACAGTGGTTGACTAGTTGTTATGTGTAACATCCCGCATTTTTCCGTTAAATTATTTTAACGCCCGTCTTTTTATTTTAATAATATCCTTCGTAACTAAATTCGTATCCTTCGTTAGCTAACGTTCTCAATATTTTTCGTCATTGAATTATAACAACTTCCGTTTACTCTCGCTTATTTAAGATATTCGTTCGATTAAATCACGTACCCGCTTTTAAACTCGAGGGACTAAAATTGACACGGGGTAAACTAGTTGACTAGGTCAACTAGTCCACCCCAATCACCACCATTCAATCATCTCCATCTCTCTCTCTCTTTCTCTCTAGCAAGAACACACACACATTTACCAAATTCATTCAATCATCATCTAAATTCGATCTAGGAGGCTTACAACAAAATAAATTACATATTCGTGATCCTCTCTTCATCCTCTTCATTTTGGTACCAACTTCATCTCGTTTGGGTAACATTTCTAAAACTCTAGATTTCTCTAAATTCGTGTTTTTGACTTGAAATGGTGTTAGTTAGTGTCTATGGCTCATTGTGATGTCGTGTATGTAATTTGTATGCTCGATCTTGTTATTTGGTGTAACTAGCATGAACACTTGAAAAGGGTTAGTTTAATCTTTGATTTTGATTGATTAAATGTTGTTAGATGTTAAACCCATTGTGTTAAAAGTGTTACTATCATCGTTAGTTTCGTTTTGGTATGTTGGATGATATGAAAACCTTGCGTTAAAATGATTATTGATTTTGTGATTCTTAATTAGGGTTTGATGAATCTTAAAAATGAACTTTTGATGATTTGAATGCCATGAAACATTGTTAGTAAGTATTTAGTTGTATTGTATGTTTCGTTACCTTCAAAACGGCATATCATATGTATAAATTGGATTCCCGAATCATGAAATGCATTTGATGAACTTGAAACATTGATTTTGAACGTTTAACGATCATTCGACGAGGTTTTGTTGTCTTAAATGATGAACTTGATTTAGGAAATGTATCTAGTTGTATTCCTTGTCAAAAGAGCTTCCCGATGATATAAGATACATGTTTTGGTTGTTTGCGGATCATAAAATGTGTTGGTTTGATTTTTGGTTCGTGCACTTAGGAGTTTTTCTGCATCAGACTTGAATACCAATCTGGACGCTGTCCCGATCTTTGGACGCCGTCCCGGATTTCCAAGCTGGACGCCGTCCAGATATTTGGACGCCGTCCCAGCCTTCAAAGCTGGACGCCGTCCAGACAATCTGGACGCCGTCCAGATACACTGGCAGGCTACTGTCTTCGTTGGTCATTTTTCGGAAAATGTTTGCTATGCTATAGACCTCCGATTCACATGTAACTTGTTCTAACATGCTCATATATGATTAAAAACCTCAGAGAAATAGTTCGGGACCCGACCCGAGCGTGTTGACTTTTTCGTTGACTTTGACCCGACCAAGTTTGACTTATAGCCAAACTTAACCGAATACTTATGCAATCTCTCTAACTTGCTTCTATACTTGTATCTTGCATGAAACTTGACAATTTGATTCACATGCTATTTATTCGAGTCGTAACGAGCCATAGGACTAATTGAACACATTTCACCCGACCTTGTGTCGTAACCGGTAAATTGATACAACTTACTTGTTTAGGTCAAGGCTAAGCAACTTTCATGCACACGTTTACTTTGTGAAGTACTTTTATACTCGTGCACTCGAGGTGAGATCATAGTCCCACCTTTTCAAATACTTTTATACTTTTAAATCATGGGCTGAGAAACATATACGTTACATACTTATATACATTTCATATGTATATATACCTTTCATACTTTTATACATCGAACACGAATACGAATACAAAGATACGGACGAGTTTGAACGAAAACCCTCAATTCAATTATCATTAATTACATCAGATGGTGTAAGCGAGACTATGTTGTGTGGATCCATACGGGTTTGAGTAACCCTCATTCGGACGGTTCGCTACCGTTAAGCGAATGAAATATATTCTGGTACGGTGTATGTTCTAACACTTTTATGCTGAGGTAAATGATACGGTTAAGCTTTGATAATTGGGTGCTCAGTAAACAACAATACTTATGGAATTCAAACGATTCGGAAAATCGACTTATACTATAACTTGTGGTTCAACTTATTTTACTTACATACTCATTTATTAAACCTATGATTTCACCAACGTTTTCGTTGACAGATTCTCTATGTTTTCTCAAGTCCCTGAATGCTATATGATACCTGCTTCCGCACTCTTTTTGATACTTGCTTGGATGTCGAGTATATATGCATATTTGGAGCCCCTTTGACTTGCTTTTAAATTATGTCGCATAGGTTTCAATTGTACGTTAAACATTGTAATGTAACTAGTCGTTGAACTACTTTTGTAAACTTGAAGCGTCCTTTACATTTGAAGTGAATGCGACATATTTTTGGTCAAACGTCATCTTAAGGACTTATGACCACGTAACGGGACCTAAGTAGACGGCGCCGTCAATGATGATTTTGTCGGGTCGCTACAATTGGTATCAGAGCGTTGGTTGTAGGGATTTAGAGTTCATTGGTGTCGACCCCGAGTCATAGGGTACATTAGTGAATCTAGACTACAACCGGCATATAGACTGAAGTAGGAACTACTTGACTATTTGTGCATTATACTCGAACTCTCCTATCATATCTAACTCTTATTCGGTCTTGATATCACGTTGTTAAATTTGATTGACACGCCACCTTGACTTTATGAAGTAATGTTAAATGCACATGTGAATCAGGGTAATATAATTTCCGGGATTATATTACGGTGGTTCACATGGACGTTCCGACGTTATGACATAAAGAATTTAAGGCGGGTAAAGGAAATTTTCTCTTTATCCTTATTCCATATCACGGTTGGTATTATTGAGAATACTAACCAACGATATTCTTGTGTCTTGAAGGAACAATGGCTCGTCGACGCGCTCCTCCCGAAACTCCCAAACAAGCTCTACAACGAATGATAGCCACCGCCGTGGATGCGGCCATGGCCGGTCACTCTTCTAACAACAATAACAATAACAACAATCACAACAACAACAATGGAGCCGGTAATTCAAATGAAGGGTGCTCCTATAAGAACTTCATGGGGTGCAAACCTCACACTTTTGATGGAACCGGGGGACCGGTCGTGCTCACCCGATGGTTTGAGCAAACGGAAGCCGTCTTTAGCATAAGCGGTTGTCGGGACCAAGACAAGGTCAGATTTTCCACTCACACCTTCGCCGGTATCGCTCTCACATGGTGGAATACGTATGTACAATCGGTGGGTATCCACGAAGCCCACGCTCTCTCTTGGGTCGACTTAAGGGGAAAGATGATCACCGAATACTTCCCGCGCGAAGAGACCCGCAAGCTTGAACACGAGCTAAGAACTTTAAAAGTGGTCGGGAATGACCTAAAGGCCTATAATCAACGATTTTCTGAGCTAGCCTTGATGTGCCCAAATCTCGTGAGTACCGAGTCTCTAAGGGTTGAGCTTTACATGGATGGTCTTCCTAAGAGCATCAAACAAGGAGTAATGTCATCCAAACCCGCTAATCACCAAGAGGCTTTGAATATGGCCCGTCAATTGATCGAAACGGTGGACGAAATTGAGGTGTCGGCATATAAAGCCGAGGATAAGTCGGGTGGCAACAAAAGAAAATGGGAAGCCCCCGAATTGAGCAGCTACAACAACAACCCCGCCAAGAAGCCTTTCACCTCCAACGACAAGAAAGGCTATGCCGGAAGTCTACCATCTTGCAACAAGTGCCACAAACATCATTATGGCGAATGTAGCAGACCATTTTGCAACAAATGCCGCAACCGTCATTATGGTGAATGTGGTAAGTTAACTTGCCACTGGTGCCAAGGAAGTGGTCATACGGCCAACGATTGTAGGAGTGTCGCCCCCGTCGCCCAAAAGGCGCCCAATGCACACCGGACGGGCGTTTGTTTCGAATGTGGCCAACCGGGTCATTTTAAGAGTGCGTGCCCGGAGAAGAAGACAAACCCCAATACACGCAGCCGAGCTTTCAACATTAACACCGAGGAAGCCCGAGATGACAACTAGTCACGGGTACGTTTCTTCTCAACAACCCTTATATTTCATGTTTATTCAATTAGGGTACCGTTAGACGTTTTATAACCAAGGCCTTGACTCGTACTCTTTGCACACTACCATATCCCCTAGACACTACCTATGCCATTCAAGTGACCAACGGAAAACTATTGCGTACCGACGAATTTATCGGAGAGTGTACGTCAAACTTATTGGGTAGGTAATTTGAACTTTGATTTGACATCTATAGAACTAGGGAGCCCAAAACCTATACGTTAGGAAGGGAATGTTTTCCCCACATATATGTGATTTTAGTGAACTACATAATTTCCGTTTAAGAACCGATATCCTCTTCCCCGTATCAACAACCTCTTGAACCGTTACACGGATCTCGCGTATATTCTAAAATCGACCTTCATTCTGGTTATCATCAATTGAGGGTTAAGGGAGAAGATATCTCCTAGACCGCTTTCCGAACTCGCTACGATAGTTATAAATTTCTTTTAGTGCCGTTCAGTTTATCTAAGGTTCCGCCCGTATTCATAGACCTCCGGAACCGCGTATGCAAACTTATCTAGACAAATCCGTTACCATACTTATAATTGATGTTTTAAGCTATTCAAGCGGAAAGGAAAAACGAACAACGTCTCCGTCTTACGCTCGAACTTTTGAGAAAAGAGCAACTCTATGCCAAATTCTCCAAGTGAGAATTTTGGTTAAACGAAGTCCAAATTCTAAACCATGTTGTTAGTGGTCAAGGTATTTCAGTAGATCTCGAAAAAAAAAAAAATTCTTAATTAATTAATTAATTTTGGAGAAACCCTCACGACTCTGACTTGTATTCGTAAAATTTTGGATCTCGCGATTATTACCAAAGATTAATTTCCGATTTTTCCCGTATCGCTCGTCCTTTAACCTCGTTAACGTAATAAGAGAAAGAATTAAACACTTTTCCGTGTCCGGACTTTGAACGTGATTTTTCACACCAACCTTACTAGATAAATTCGTGTGGCACAGAATGGAACTCAAATATAGAAATACTTCTACGTGGAGGCCTGAAAGGCAACCCCTCTCGACTCGAAATCAAGGAAGCTGAAATTCGTTATTTTACACGGAGAATTTGAATACTTATTTATGGATCCGATCAATCTTCTCGTCATCGCGTACCACGATACATAGCTCTGCTATTTCACTATTACCGTCTGATATTACTGGGACCAAAGATAACACACAATCCAAGGATACCCCTTTCTTCCTTGACTTAACGTCCTTGTGCTTCTGTTATACGGCCAACTACAACTACGTGCACTATCTCGTTTCCCACCAAGTCTCAACATTTGGCCACTAGATGCGCGATATGGCTACCTCAAAATGTGAACTCATCCTATTCTAAGTTCTCATTTCACTCCTATCTTTTCGCACGTACTTCCGTATACGGAAACCTTTTTATATAATTTCTCAATGGAGAGAGAGACTCTTCACGTGTTACTAGTATTCGCCACGAGGGTGACTAGCCCTTACGAACATTTTTCAGTAGCCGACAAGAAACCTGTTCCAACAAACGCTTTCGAACCCTAACTAACTTGTCCAAGCATATCTTAAGAAATTATATTCCAACACGGTGTATCATTGTCAATTATCCCGGATCGAAAATACTCGTTACACATCTTGTTTACAAGAAACCTTAGGAACACGTTTAGACATGAGTACTGCGTATCTTCCACAAACAGACGAGCCAAGCAAACGAACAATTTACATCTTGGAAAGACATGTTACAAACTGGTATTGTCGCCTTTAGTTGATCCCTCTTACAACAGTAGTTACCACTCGCGTGTTAACGCGCACTTTTCGAAACTTTATATAACCACAAATGTTGTTCTCCTATTCGTTGGACCGAAGTAGGTGACAAGCAAATCATCAGATCCAAAATCATTCAAGAAATAACCTTTGAGATAGTTCAAGTCCGAGAAGGGCTCAAGACGGCCCGTGGTCGCCAAAGGAGTTATACCAATGTTAGATGAAAATCTCTCAAATTTAAAGTCAGTAACCGTGTAATATTGAAAACCACGCCTTGGAAAGGTGTAATCCGTTTCGGGAAATCGAGGAAATTTATATCCGCAATATTGATCCTTGTGAAATCTTGGGGCGTGTTGGAACCGCCTCCTACCGTTTAGAACTTCCGACTCAATTAAGTTTCCGTTTACCTTACGTTCCATGTCACAAACTTAGATACGTGTCCTGCGGAACAGGAACGTGCTATCCTTCTAGATAAACTTACTATTGATGACAACTCCTCTTCGTAGAAAGACCGGTTGAAATTGTGGATCGTAAAACCAAGCCTTAATACAACATAAAACCCCGACTGTCCAAATTCGTGGGAATGCCCAAAGACGTATTTTCACTTATTCATAGCATTGACAATGCAAGGTCTCAAGGAAGAGACATCGACTATTACTTCCAACTAAATTTCGGGACGAAATTTCTTTTAAGGTGTGGGTAATGTAACATCCCGCATTTTTCCGTTAAATTATTTTAACGCCCGTCTTTTTATTTTATTAATATCCTTCGTAACTAAATTCGTATCCTTCGTTAGCTAACGTTCTCAATATTTTTCGTCATTGAATTATAACAACTTCCGTTTACTCTCGCTTATTTAAGATATTCGTTCGATTAAATCACGTACCCGCTTTTAAACTCGAGGGACTAAAATTGACACGGGGCAAACTAGTTGACTAGGTCAACTAGTCCACCCCAATCACCACCATTCAATCATCTCCATCTCTCTCTCTTTCTCTCTAGAAAGAACACACACACATTTACCAAATTCATTCAATCATCATCTAAATTCGATCTAGGAGGCTTACAACAAAATAAATTACATATTCGTGATCCTCTCTTCATCCTCTTCATTTTGGTACCAACTTCATCTCGTTTGGGTAACATTTCTAAAACTCTAGATTTCTCTAAATTCGTGTTTTTGACTTGAAATGGTGTTAGTTAGTGTCTATGGCTCATTGTGATGTCGTGTATGTAATTTGTATACTCGATCTTGTTATTTGGTGTAACTAGCATGAACACTTGAAAAGGGTTAGTTTAATCTTTGATTTTGATTGATTAAATGTTGTTAGATGTTAAACCCATTGTGTTAAAAGTGTTACTATCATCGTTAGTTTCGTTTTGGTATGTTGGATGATATGAAAACCTTGCGTTAAAATGATTATTGATTTTGTGATTCTTAATTAGGGTTTGATGAATCTTAAAAATTAACTTTTGATGATTTGAATGCCATGAAACATTGTTAGTAAGTGTTTAGTTGTATTGTATGTTTCGTTACCTTCAAAACGGCATATCATATGTATAAATTGGATTCCCGAATCATGAAATGCATTTGATGAACTTGAAACATTGATTTTGAACGTTTAACGATCATTCGACGAGGTTTTGTTGTCTTAAATGATGAACTTGATTTAGGAAATGTATCTAGTTGTATTCCTTGTCAAAAGAGCTTCCCGATGATATAAGATACATGTTTTGGTTGTTTGCGGATTATAAAATGTGTTGGTTTGGTTTTTGGTTCGTGCACTTAGGAGTTTTTCTGCATCAGACTTGAATACCAATCTGGACGCCGTCCCGATCTTTGGACGCCGTACCGGATTTCCAAGCTGGACGCCGTCCAGATATTTGGACGCCGTCCCAGCCTTCAAAGCTGGACGCCGTCCAGACAATCTGGACGCCGTCCAGATACACTGGCAGGCTACTGTCTTCGTTGGTCATTTTTCGGAAAATGTTTGCTATGCTATGGACCTCCGATTCACATGTAACTTGTTCTAACATGCTCATATATGATTAAAAACCTCAGAGAAATAGTTCGGGACCCGACCCGAGCGTGTTGACTTTTTCGTTGACTTTGACCCGACCAAGTTTGACTTATAGCCAAACTTAACCGAATACTTATGCAATCTCTCTAACTTGCTTCTATACTTGTATCTTGCATGAAACTTGACAATTTGATTCACATGCTATTTATTCGAGTCGTAACGAGCCATAGGACTAATTGAACACATTTCACCCGACCTTATGTCGTAACGGGTAAATTGATACAACTTACTTGTTTAGGTCAAGGCTAAGCAACTTTCATGCACACGTTTACTTTGTGAAGTACTTTTATACTCGTGCACTCGAGGTGAGATCATAGTCCCACCTTTTCAAATACTTTTATACTTTTAAATCGTGGGCTGAGAAACATATACGTTACATACTTATATACATTTCATATGTATATATACCTTTCATACTTTTATACATCGAGCACGAATACGAATACAAAGATACGGACGAGTTTGAACGAAAACCCTCAATTCAATTATCATTAATTACATCAGATGGTGTAAGCGAGACTATGTTGTGTGGATCCATACGGGTTTGACTAACCCTCATTCGGACGGTTCGCTACCGTTAAGCGAATGAAATATATTCTGGTACGGTATATGTTCTAACACTTTTATGCTGAGGTAAATGATAAGGTTAAGCTTTGATAATTGGGTGCTCGGTAAACAACAATACTTATGGAATTCAAACGATTCGGAAAATCGACTTATACTATAACTTGTGGTTCAACTTATTTTACTTACATACTCATTTATTAAACCTATGATTTCACGTTGACAGATTCTCTATGTTTTCTCAGGTCCCTGAATGCTATATGATACCTGCTTCCGCACTCTTTTTGATACTTGCTTGGATGTCGAGTATATATGCATATTTGGAGCCCCTTTGACTTGCTTTTAAATTGTGTCGCATAGGTTTCAATTGTACGTTAAACATTGTAATGTAACTAGTCGTTGAACTACTTTTGTAAACTTGAAACGTCCTTTACATTTGAAGTGAATGCGACATATTTTTGGTCAAACGTCATCTTAAGGACTTATGACCACGTAACGGGACCTAAGTAGACGGCGCCGTCAATGACGATTTTGTCGGGTCGCTACATTATGGTTATACATTTACAATTAGAGGATGATTCTCACACACATTTTTTTGATCCTCACACACCAATTTAAAGAAATGGAGTATTATTAGAGGAGTAAAAGGTTAAAATAGGTGTGTGAGGATCAAAAAATAGTGTGTTAGAATCATCACCCTTACAGTTATACCTATTATTATTATTATTATTATTATTATTATTATTATTATTATTATTATTATTATTATTATTATTATTATTATTATTATTATTATTATTATTATTATTATTATTATTATTATTATTTTATTACTAAAACATAAAAATTATAAACAGCAACAATCATTTATGTTATACTCACGTTAGCATGATATGGACTATTTTATATTTTTCTTAACCTTTTTTATCCTAAAAGAATTTTTTTTTTCATTTAATTTTTCTTTTAAAAAAAAGATTATTATCTGCCACTGCAGTGAACGGACTTTCTAACTTGTTACATTCATTTCTTACCATCTTTCTAAAGACACAGTTTTTTTTTTTTTTTTTTAAAGAAAATTTCTTACGACAACTAGCAAGCAAAATTACAAAATGGCTTAACCATTTTGTTATAACTAATACTAATTGCTAATTATGGTGAGAAACTACTATTCACATAAGGCAATCTTTCCAATGCTTAGAGCTGCTCCATTGATCATACCTATTACTCCCTCTCTCAAAAATATAGTCTAGTTTGCCTTTTCTTTAAATTTAAGAGATATGTGCGTATTGTCCGTTTTGCCCTTAATTTAATTGATTAAGATTTGCTTAAATTGTTAATGAGTTACCATATTTAATTGTATCTTCCAATAATATAGGGGATTTAATTGGAACTTTAAGGGATTTTTATTATTATTTTGAATAAGAGACAATTTTTTTGGACAAACAAAAATAGTAAGGTAGACAATTATTTTGGGACGGATGGAGTAATAAACTCATCCATTGGAAGCTCTTAATCGTATCCATTCGGATCATTTTCCTTTGTTGTTCCATGATAAAAAAAAGTGGACTTCGGTCCAACCCCATTTAAATTCTTCCATTTGTGGATAGAATTGGATGGGTTTAATGAGTTGATTCATAATATCATTCAGTCCCATGTGTACAAAGATTCACGAGCCTTTAATGATAAATTGAAAGTGTTGAAAGAAGAGATCAAGTCATGGGTGAATGCAAAAAGAATAGAAATGAAATCTTGTTCAAAAGTGATGAATGAGAAGATAGGAGAAATTGAGAAAAAGATTGATGATAATATTGTGACCGAGGAAGAAAGAAAAAGAACGATTAGATCTATTGAATGAGATTAATAACATTCAAAAGATTGAAGAGAAAGATATCATTCAAAAGGCTAAAATTAAATGGAATGTTGAAGGGGACGAGAATTCGAAATACTTCCATGGGATGGTAAAACATATGAGAGGTAAACAAGCGGTCCAAGGCATTTCACTAAATGGTGCGTGGGTAACGGTTCCTATGTTAATCAAGAATGCTTTAAACAATTCTACTCCTCGAAATTCTCTCGGGATCCGAATGTGGACCCTCTCGTTTTTGATCAGTAGTAGTTTGCTGCTCCTGCTCGTCTGAATGAGGCTGATAACAGCCTGTTGGAAGCCGAAGTATCAGTAGACGAAATCAAAACTGCATTTTGGGATTGCGGTAATGATAAATCACCGGGTCCGGATGGTTATACGTTCTTGTTTATAAAGAAGTTTTGGGAGTCAATTAAAGAGGACTTGGCTAGCTCGATTAGAAGAGCTTTTTCATAAATACAAATGCCTAAAGGTCCGTGTTCCGCTTTTATAACACTTATTCCTAAAGTGAGTAACCCGTTATGTATTAAAGATTATAGGCCTATTTCACTTGTTGGGGTGCAATTCAAAATTATGTCAAAAATTTTGGCTAACCGTTTGGCGAGAGTTATTGATAAGGTAATCTCGCACGAACAATCGGCTTTTATTAAAGGTAGACAAATTTTAGACGGACCTTTAATGGTAAGTGAATCGTTGAATTGGTCCAAAGTTAAGAAAAAACAACTTATGATTTTTAAAGTTGACTATGAAAAATAGTATGATACGGTAGATTGGAGTTTTTTGGATCGTATGTTCATTATGTTAGGTTTTGGTTCGACTTGGAGGAATTGGATTAAAATGTGTCTTCATAATTCGAAATCTTCCATTCTTATTAATGGGAGCCCGACTAGTGAATTCCGTCTATTCCGAGGTCTTCGTCAAGGACACCCGATTAGCCCTTTTTTGTTTCTCATTGTCATGGAAGGGTTACATTTATTGTTAAAATCTAAGGTTGAAGCGGGTTTGATTAATGGTGTGAAAGTTGGTAATTCGAATGTTAATATTTCACACTTGTTTTATGCGGATGATGCTATTATTTTATCGGAATGGAATTGAGTTAGTTTTGATAATACGTTGGTGGCTCTTAATTAATTTCATTCTATGTCTGGGTTAAAAATAACCGTGGCTAAATCGCACCTTTATGGTCTTGGGGTTGATGACTTGTTACTTGATTCATGTGTGCTTGATATGGGGTGCTCGAAAGGTACATTTCCTTTTACTTATTTAGGTTTACCTATTGGTGTCAACATGAATATTATTGCTAATTGGAAACCTTTAGAAGACCATTTTCGAAAACAATTGTCGGGTTAAAATGCCAAACTTTTATCGATTGGTGGTAGACTCACTTTAATAAATGCGGTATTGGGAAGTATAGGAGTTTACTATTTATCGTTATTTAAATGCCCAGAAAAGGTTCTTGATAAATTAGAAAGTTTGCATGCTGGATTTTTTTGGGGAAGTACCGAAAGTGATAAAAAAAAAAATGCATTAGGTGGCATGGGAACAAGTTCTTAGTTCTCATGAAAAAGGGGGGTTGGATATTGGAAGTTACGTTCGTACAACTATGGACTTTTGTTTAAGTGGTTATGGAGATTTGTTAACTCTCCAAACTCGAATTGGGCTATGGTTGTGAAGGCGTTATATGGGGCTAAAGCGGGGTTAGATGGCTCTTTAATCCTGTATAAAGGTGTATGGTCTAATATTATTAATTCGTTTAATAAAGTTAAAAGTAAAGGCCTTTTACCACATAATGTATTTAGAGCTAAAGTTGGTAATGGTCGATTGATTCTATTTTGGAAAGATAATTGGCTCGGTAACGGTTCGTTGAAAGATTTATTTGGTAGGTTATTCCATTTAGACGAAAATGAGGATTGTTTGCTCGCGGATAGGCTCGATGCTGAGGGCTGGAAATGGGCTTGGAAACGCGATATTGGGTCGCGAAACTTGGAAAAACTTGCTGACATGATCGCAAGGGTTGGTGTGGTTTCACTATCGAATTCGTGTGATACGTGGCAATGGCCCCTTGGTAATAATTCCGAATATATGATTTGTGAAACGAGGTTGTTTTTGGATGATAAGTTATTACCTTCTTGTCCCATTGTTTCCCATTGGGTTAGATGTATTCCCCGAAAGGTGAATATTTTTATTTGGCGTTTGGCCCTTAATAGATTACCGACCAGAGTCACTACTAGAAAACTGAGGATTACCGACGGCAAATCCTGTCCCAAATCCGTCCCAAAATGCGTTTTCCAACGAATTACCGACAAATTCGAGCGGACCCTAAAATCGCCCTTGGTAATATTTACCGACGGATTTTGGGACGGCCGCAAATTTTAGCGACGGATTTACGATGGCAATTTTTGCGACGGGATTCCTTCGGATTTACGTTGAATTTTCCCGACGGATTTGGGAGGACCTTATTCTCGACGGACATTTTAACGACGGATTTGAGACGACTAATTTACCGACGGACTCATATACCGAGGGATTTCCGTAGGACGTTTGGGACAGACTAGTGACAAACAAGTTAACGACGGTTTTCCGACGGCCTAGCAGCAATGTTTCCGACGGAATTTCAGTCCCAAATCCGTTGCTAATTTATTTTTTTCAGAAAAATTTATTTTTCAAAAAATTGCATTTTTCCAGCTTTTCTATCCAGTTTTTTATAATGGAAATTAAATCATAATTACTAGAAAGAGCAATTTTCATATAAATCCTTCGATCCAAACAGTCCACATGAATTGTCCAAAAGCAAAGCACTAGCCATTTAAGCTTTTGTAACTTTGGTAACGGATTTAGTTCATTAAAACTTTGAATTACATAAGAACACCAATTACTTACAAACCCTAAAACCCCAAATTTATGCTTTCGTAAATTTGGTAACAACTTTAGTCGGCTCACTAAAGCTCGCTAGGCTCCCCATCGCTATGCTTGGAATTCCGATCTTAGGATGCATAAGTTTCAACAATTTAATGATGAAGATCTCGTATGTCTCAATAGACTCCTTGTTTCTCTTTTTCTTCTTATCAATGGTGTGACGACCTGGAAATTTCTGACCAAATTTAAACTTAATCTATATATGACTTCGATACGATAAGCATAGTCTGTTAAACTAAATTTCAAAAACTTTGAACTATGTTCATGTATACATTTAACTTCGACCAATTCTCGACGATTCACGAACAACTATTTGGAAATAGATACATATGTACCTAAATATTATAATTTGAAATATTATTCGAAATAATATATAATTTATTTGTTGGAAATAAATATGCAAAATTATATGCGATACAATAAAAATTATTATTATAAATATATATATATATATATATATATATATATATATATATATATATATATATATATATATATATATATATATATATATATAATTAGGTGTATAAATATTACCTGTAAATATATAAATAATCTATTTGTTTAAGAATATATAATATATTATTTTAGTAGTTAAACTTACTATTTAAAACTGTTTATATATAGAAAGAGAACATATTAAAATTAAATGAATTCGAGCTTAATTAGTAAACGTCAGTAACACTCGGTTGATGTTTTATTAGTTTTAATATAGATATTGTACATGTTCATGAAGGATTGAAATAAAAGTTGAACTGTAAATCGATTACGAAGATTTTAGATTTGTCAAAAATATTTTTTTTACCTTTTTAGTTTAAATATTAGTACTCCGTACATATAAATTTTAACAGAAAATAAATAATTATCGAACCTTTTTGATCAGGTTTCAAACAGTTAATGAGTGAAATAATTAATTATATTTAATCTAAAAGTTTGGGATTTTTAGGAACACTTTTATACGTTAACTGTTTAGCAATGGACACGATATAGCCATCCGGGATAAACTGTCGGTAGGAATAGACAAGAATTATGGCTGCTATAATTCATTTAACATGTTTATTACTATTACATTTGGATATTTTAATATTCACTGTTTTTTGATTATCAATCAACCAACACCTCTTTTACATATACTTTTACAAGAGTGATATATAAAACACCCGAATACTGTTTTTTTGACTCTTGACTTCTGTGTTTCTTAAACCACCAACCATTCATCCTATAAAGAATATAGACATACTTATATGCAAGAGAACCCATCTTCTACTTCTTCTCCATTAACATCTCTCACCACCGTAACCATCTTCAAACCGTGAGCACCACCCCACAGCCTCCACCATCACCTACTACCACCTTGAATACTTTCTCTCTCATCTCTCTCTTTCCCTCTCTTCTTCATAAACCACCATGACTATCGAATTTTTCTGTGTTTGTTCCTGTACATGATCGAAGACCCATATGAACTGCTACTACTCATCCTTTGTGCAGCCCAAAACAAACACCACATCCGACTACCACCATCATCACCATAACCGCAAAAACCACCACCATGGATCACATCATTAAACCCACTTGATACCGTTATTGTTTATTTCTGTTTTAGTCGAGTTTCACCAAGAACAACCACCATTACAATCAAACCTGCTACTACAGCTACTGCTATAATCTGTCACGGCTACAATTTTTTTTTTCTGTTTCAGTTCAATCACACAAATAACCACCACCCATTTTAACATCAATAATCATGTTATCGAACTATATCAGCTGTTTTTCTGTTTATACGTTTCTGTTTTACAGACCCAAACACCACCACAAACAACCTGTAACATCGAATGTTACAACTGTTTACTGCTGCTATAATAATGGTGAAAATACCATGAAAACATGACGAAGATGATTAGATGAGCATGACAGGCTGCTGCTATCGCCCTATATCGATGATAAGTGCCGTTCCATGAGTTGTTTCTGTTTATTGCTCGGATAAAAACTCCAACCAACGAAACCCTACCGTTATTACTCGATTACTGTTACCAGAGTATAAACTATTTTTTTTTCTTTTCTCTGGATCGATGATCACTTAACAGGATTGGGTCATTTCCTGTTTCTATTTTATATTATTTGGCCATGTTTGGTTATATTGTTGGGCCGAGTAAATTCTTTTCCTTTTTCTATTTGGGCCGTGAAGTGGGTGTAAGATTGGGCCGAAACAAACCCAATTCGTTTAATGAATAATGGGAAAACAACATATAAACGGTATATATATTAATGGGGAGATAGTAATTCCCGAAAAACGCAAGTAGAGGGATGGTTTAGGAGTGTTGATGTGTTTTCGAGAGGTCGCGGGTTCGAGTCTCATCTGGAGCATTTCTTTTTAAGAGGGTATACATTTTTCCCCATTTCCATTATTATTATAATTATTAGTATTATTATTGTTATTATTATTATTAATACTAATTATTATTATGTTATTGTTATGATAAGTAGTATTATTATCCTATTTTTTATTATTAACATTATTATTTATTTATTTATTATTATTATGAATATTAATTATTATGATATAAAAGAAAATATAAATAAATTAAGAAATGTTAAGATGAAAGTAGATATGGTTATGATTACGCTTAATGATACAATTAAAACACTAAGTATTAAGAACGATGTTATATAGATATGGTAAAAAGAAATGTTATATGTTATAATCATCAAAGTTAATCAAGTATTATTTTATTATCCTTATTAATATTATTAACATTATTATTATTAATACAAATAAAATGACAAACGTTAGTAACAAAATTATTATTTTCAATATCATTACTAAATATAATTATTACTATTAATATTATTAATTTAGTACTATTATAGTTATTAATATTACAAACAAAAGATTTATATAAAAACATAGTTATTACATAACAACTCTATTAGTATTTTTATAATTATTTATGTAAAATATATAAAATAAATATATTTAAGTTATTAATGAACACATAATCTATCAAGATAATATTATTATCACTAATAATATATAAATTTGTTTGATTACCATTATATGTGTTAATATATACATAAATGATATAGGTTCGTGAATCCGAAGCCAACCCTACATTGTTCAGTATTGTTGTATGAATATTTTTACTACAAAATATTGTATGGTGAGTTTCATTTGCTCCCTTTTTAAATGCTTTTGCAATATATATTTTTGGGACTGAGAATACATGCGCTGCTTTTATAAATGTTTTACGAAATAGATACAAGTGATCAAAAACTACATTATATGGTTGGATTATTAAACCGAATATCGCTCTTCAAGTCTGGTAACCTAAGAATTTAGGGAAATGGCCCCTGATTGACGCGAATCCTAAAGATAGATCTATGGACCTTGACAAGTCCCATTCGGGGTACGAATGCTTTAGTACTTTGAGATTATTATACAGACGAGAGGTTCTGTTTTGGGGATATTCTATGCATTAAGTTAACGTCGGTTACCAGGTGTTCAATCCATATGAATGATTTTTATCTCTATGCTGTGCGAAATGCCTGATATGAGATTATATTTGTTAAGAATGGAAATGAAATCTTGTGGTCTATTAAAATTATGAAATGATTATTTATGATAAACTAATGAACTCACCAACCTTTTGATTGACACTTTAAAGCATGTTTATTCTCAAGTATGAAAGAAATCTTCCGCTGTGCATTTGTTCATATTAGAAATATTACTTGGAGTCATTCATGACATATTTCAAAAGACGTTGCATTCGAGTCGTTTAGTTCATCAAGATTATTATTAAGTCAATTATAGCTAGATATATTATAAAATGGTATGCATGCTGTTAACTGTCGATGTAATGAAAGTTTGTCTTTTAAAAACGAATGCAATGTTTGTAAAATGTATCATATAGAGGTCAAGTACCTCTCGATGTAATCAACTATTGTGAATCGTTTGTAATCGATATGGACTTCGTCCGGATGGATTAGGACGGGTCGCTTCAAATGGCGCATGCTCCAGCTTCTTTCGGTAGTTTATATCAAGCCTTTGGTTTCTTCTATGATGGAGATTTTCCTTTGGTCTTGTGTTAAGTTTTTTTTTTTTTTTTTTTTTTTTTTTTTTTTTTTTTTGCGTTTTGACATCATTAAAGAGTAGTGAAAGTCTTTTGAATTTGGACAGAGATAGAGTGAGAGTGAAAAGTGAGATAAATGAAAGGTTTGGGTTATGTTTATCAAATGTCAATAGTGTCATGTGATTGGTGAGAATTAAGTGTGATGGATTGATAATATTAGCCGTCGATTCGATAAGGGGTCATCTAACGAATAATATTAAATTTGGTGAGTATTGTATGGATTTATATTTATTTATAAATACGAAGTAGTATAAATTAAAAATATAAAAATAATATGTGGATGTCAAGCTTGTGGTTTAAACATGTGGACGGTTTATTTTTTTATTTTATCAATAAAATGCTCTAAGAATAAACTTTCACTTTTTTATGTTTTTACTTTGAATATGGAAATATGGACTCAGATATTTACTTAATCGATGTTTAATCCATATATGCAAACAATATGTTATATAACTATTGTTAGACACTTTGGTACTTATACGTGTTTATTCGTGCTCGTAAACTCGATAAAATTTCAGTTATAACAAACATCCGTCCCAAATCCGTCCCTAATACTCTTATTTACCGACGGATTAGGGACGGCCATATCTTTATAAATTTTTTTTAATTATGATTTAGACGAGAAAGCTTATATACTCATTCCTAAATGTATTTATATTAGTTAACACACATTTTAAAAATACTAAGTAGCATATAAAAGCAAACACATGTACGAGTATGCATATATCCACTAACAACGATTATGGAACTTATATATAAAAACACTAGACCGAAGGTATATATCCGACAAACTTATAATGTATTAATGTATTTATGTTATATTTGATGGTATATGTGTATTCTAAGACATTTTGGTACTTATACGTGTTCATTCGTGCTCGTAAACTCAATAAAATCTTAATTATAAAAATCATCCGTCCCAAATCCGTCCCAAATACCCCAATTTTCCGACGGATTAGGGACGGCCATATAATTATATATTTTTTTAAATTACGATTTAGACGAAAACGCATAGTCAATCATTCCCAATTGTATCTATATTAGTTAACAAGAATTTTAAAAAATTCCAAGTAGCATATAAATGCAAACACACGCACGGGTATGCATATATTCAGTAACAACGATTATGAAACTTATATATGAAAACACTATATCAAAGGTATACATCCGACAAACGTATAATATATTGATGTATATATGTTATATTGGATAGTATTCTAAGATATTTAGGTACTTATACGTGTTCATTCGTGCTCGTAAGCTCGATAAAATCTCAACTATAAAAAACGTCCATCCCAAATCCGTCCCTAATACTCAGATTTACCGACGGATTAGGGACGACCATATATTTATATAATTTTAAAATTACGCTTTTCACGAAAACGCATAGACAATCATTCCTAAATTTACCTATATTAGTTAACAAGCATTTTAAAAATACTAAGTAGCGTATAAATGCAAACACACGTACGGGTATGCATATATTCAGTAACAGCGATTATGGAACTTATATATGAAAACACTAGATCGAAGATATACATCCGACAAACATGTAATATATTGATGTATATATGTTACATTTGATAGTATAAGTGTATTCTAAGACATTTTGGTAATTATACGTGTTTATCCCTGCTCGTAAACTCGATAAATTCTCAACTATAAAAAAAACAGTCTCAAATCTGTCCCTAATACTCTTATTTACCGACAGATTAGGGACGGCCAAATCTTTATATATTTTTAAAATTATGATTTAGGCGAAAACGCATAGACAATCATTCCTAAATGCATCTATATTAGTTAACTAACATTTTAAAATTACTAAAAGACGTATAAACACGTGTACGTGTATGCATATATTCGCAAACATCGATTTTGAAACATATATGTAAAAACATTATTTTAAAGGTATACATCCGACAAACGTTTAATATATTGATGTATGGATGTCATCTTTTATAACATGTTATGCTACAACTTAATGTTTATATGTGTGCATTTGTGCTTTTTAACTTGATAAAATCTCAATTAAAAAAATTTGTCCCAAATCTGTCCCTAATATTCTTATTTACCGACGGATTATGGAAGACCTTATATATATATATATATATATATATATATATATATATATATATATATATATATATATATATATATATATATATATATATATATATATATATATATATATATATATATATATATATATATGAGTTAGACGAAAACGTATGGCCGTCGTAAATCCGTCGCTAAACAGCATATTTAGGGACGGATTACAGACGGATTCTGGACGTAGCTAATCCGTCGGTAACCTGTCTCAAAAGTTATATTTAGGGACAGATTACCGACGGAAAACTTACCGTAGTTAATCCCTTGCTAAACCGTCCAAATGTGTGTTAAGTTTATTTTTTATGAGTTCGTTGGAAAGTCGTCGGAAATCCGTCGGTATTTAGGGACGGAATTATAGGCCGTCGCAAATCCGTAGTTAATTCCAGATTTTCTAGTAGTGAGTGAATTTGGACCGTCGAGGTGTTGATATTGATGATACGCGCTGTGTTTGCTGTTCGTGGGGGATAGATTCAGTTTCTCATGTGTTCTTTGATTGTGATCTAGCGCTAGACATTTGGCGTAAATGTAGGGTTTGGTTCAATATGCAAATGCCGACGTTTAGCTCATGGGTTGATTTCACGAGTTGGTTCGATAATTGGTCTTCTAATGAAGCTTCGAAGAATAAGGTTTACTCAATTGTAGCGGCGTTGCTTTGGTTTTTTTGGAGATTCAGAAATAGCGTGGTTTTCCCCGGCGACAATATGAAGAAACATTGTTTATTTGATTCTATTTGTTCTATGTCGTTTTTATGGTTTTCTAGTAGATCTAAATGTAATGTATCTTGGAACAATTGACTTTTAAAGCCGGTGTAATCCCTAGTTTTTTGTCCATCTTGCTGCTTGCTAGATGGGTTGTTAATTAATAAAATTTTGATGTTAAAAAAAAATATAAACTCATCCCACAAAGAGATAGTTGGGAAGTTGATGTCGATCTATACTCGAATGCAATTCCAGATAGCAACAAAATAACATTGCAATATGTTGCATTAGGCACATATAAGTTTAAAATAAATTTACTTGACTTGAATCTATATGTGCTTTATTTGCGTAATATGTTGGCTTTCTTGGAAGTAAACCTATAAGACACTCATGTGAGTGATGTCTACTTAATGTTGCCTACTTAGTATTACTTGTGAGAAATTTTAGGTATTATGTTCCCTAATGTATGTGTTACGGCCTTGTAAAAAAAATATCTGGCATATTATCCAGACCGATAAAAGAGATTTTCTTGCATCGAGAGAACTCTGTCCCACAAAAAGCGTCTGACCAAAAAAAAAAAAATATATGGTTTAAAATATGTTGTTAAAATGTCTATTTTGTCCTTCATTTAATATGTTATCCGAATTTATTAGCTTCTTTAACAAAGTAAGTGAAAGAAGAAATGAAGTAATGTTTTGATGACTACCATATATAAAAAGCGTAGCATTGCATTTTCAATGACTTTTTAGTGTTATTTTGAGGAAGAGACATTTATTCTTGGACATATATAAATAGTAATGTGGACTCTTTTTATGGGACGGAGAGAGTATTATTTGGTGATAATTTATGATGTTTTCTTTATCGAAAAATTAACTTTTTTTAAGGCATAAAAATATTATGTTAATAATGACTGACAAGCTATTAAGCGTTACAATGATTCCTATCGATAGTTCGACATATATTTAAAAACTCCACCACGACTCTCTATTAAACCAATAACCACAATTGGTACCACACACAACCTACCAAAGTGTCAACACGACTCTATTAAACTCCATCACGACCTACATTTTAAAACTCCAACACGAACATTGTCAACAAACAACGGTGACCCTAGAATTCTCAACTAAGTAAAACACGACCCATAAAAACAACAATATAAAAGTTTGATGTGGTCTAACGGTTGGTGACCTGCTTCCTTTAGGGGAGGTCAGGAGTTCGACCCCCGTTAGCTACATATTAAAAACACAATTTCATCTCTGCCATGAAGTATCCACCCATGGCACCTTTCCCATATCGTTGGGGGTAAAGGGGAGGGGGTTTTACTTGGTCGTGCCCTTGGATCGGTTTCAAGGTTTCCTCCCGGGCAGCGATGGGGGCGGGGTTATTATCGTTGCATCGGCATAGTCGAAACGGGAGATGATCGCAACGGGTGGTAAAGTCCCCCTCGGGTGATCCCAATCGCTGTTCAAAAAAAAAAAAAAAAAAATTCCAACATAATGAATAACTCCAACGACCAAGTAAAATTCCACCATCAAAGGATCAACTCATACTTCAAACCCAACATAATACATAACCACTAAAGGGCAATCACTCGGTCAAATGTAAGAAAACATGTGAACACAACGACTTAACCCATGAAAACGACCAACTAATAATATTGACCATACAAACAAGCCGAGTGGTGATAATGTAATACATAACGGATAATGGACAAAAAACTATGAGGGTAAGATCCACCTCTTTCCCAACGAGCAAATTCGAAACAACCAACCAACAACAACCAGCTACGAACAACCTGCCACAAACAACCAGCCAACACATTGGTAACCATCTAGTAAAACCAACAAAGCTCACACACATTTGTCTTCAACCCTACTGTCCCCTCACTACACGTCGAATACACTCGAAATTAAAGGCAGAAATCATCCTTTTCGAACTGCCAATGATACAATCTTTTTTCATACCCAATTGTGACGATTAACAACACAAATCTGAAACCACGAAGCTGAAATTCAACTACATCCAGTGGCGCAACGAACCAGCCACGAAATCAGAGCTCTTGAATCAACTCAATCGCTCAATTAAATCAATAAAATCAAATCTGAAACCACAAATCTAACTACCACTGCAAAACTCTCGAATCAAATCAAAACACAAATAACCTCGTAAGACCAACACCGCCCATTATACAGAAATCCACCCCCGACGACCACTGATTAATCGGTTGATACATATTATTACACCTTGATAGCTCATAAATCGTACACAAGCATAACAGGCTCTAGTTAATATAAGCTCCCACACCACTAATTAAAGCATTCGTAAAGTGTTGGTATTTATAGAGAAGCTATAAACCGTATAAACTATCTATTAACTGTATATTTTTGAAGTTTAACGCTTTTTTAATTCGTAAGGTGTTTTGGAAGTTTAGTTGGTGATTTGATGATGTTTTGAAGCCAAAAGTACGAGAAAAAAGGTTTGGGTTCGAGCTGGGATCAAAGTAAAATTTAAAGTATTTTTCCAAGCCAAAAAGGAGTTTTTTAAGGTTCCCAATCGCGACATTTTGGTTTCCATTCGCGAGTGTCAAGTCGAGAATGAAGTCCAGCTATGAAAACAGCAAATCACGACCGTGAACTCCCGGTTTTAAGAGGTTCGCGATCACGAACCGTGTGTTCACAAAATTCTCGCAATCGCGAATAAGGGATGGACTGGCGGGATACCAACCTAAGTTTATCATCTCGTTCATGTACGGGGAGCCATGAAACTCGAACCCTTACGGGATACCAACCTAAGTTTATCATTTCGTTCATGTACGGGGAACCATGAAACGAAGAACCCGAATTCAAAACTAAAGATTCATTAAGAAACTCCTCATGGAACATCAAAGCATCCTTTATCACTGCCGATGTGTTCTCACCCGCCTTCTCATTCGTTATGTATGACTTAAAGTGACAGACTTTCTAACAATTCCAACAAACTACGTTTCTAACATGTGATTATTCTCTCCAATATTTTGATCTACTTGTACTTCTCCCCCAACCCTTGCCTGCATGCAGCACTCACAAACGAACAGGTGTCCGATCTGAATCCTTCCTCCTAATTCCTTCACTTAAAATTAAATCTTGGATCCATTCAAAAGTTAACTTGGTAGTTCTAAATGAACCCCAAACCGTTGTAACTCGTCCTGACCAACTCTCGGGTAACAAAGACAAAAGAAACAATGTCTCAAGCTCGTCATCAAACTTAACCTTTACCTATTTTAACATAGTGAAAATCAAGTTAAACTCGTTCACATGATCTACATCAAAAGCTCCTTCCTTCATCCTTGCGTTTACCATCTGTCTAATTAAGAAGACTTTATTCAAAGCTGGGGGTTTCTCGTACATGATAGACCTAGAAGACAACACATCTTGAGTCGTGGTTTTCCTCAAGATGTTAAGGGGACGTTCTTGACCAGAGAAAGTCACACAACCCCAAATGCGCTCCTATCTAACAAATATTAATCCTCCTGCTTCATATTTTTCGGTATAATACCAGTTAACGGCTGATATAAACCATTTTGATATAACATCTTCGATCTACATTTTCCAGAATTCAAAATTTGAACCATCAAACCTATCAACCTTAATCGTGTTACTTTATGCAATTATTTCAGGTAAATCACTAGCAACACGAGCTCTGATACCACTTGTTAGGAATTTAGCGAGCGCCAACAAGAACTTGACAACCAAAGTTATCACCTACCGCACAACAAACTGATAATATTCTCAACACACATAGATAATAATTAAAATAAATGAAAAATACGTAAAGAACGAATGAATTTAACGTGGTTATAATCAATATTGTTATTGGTTTAATCCATAGAAAACTAAATAGAGTTTTCAAGGTAATTCAGAGATGTTAAGTTTATAAGAAGCTAAAGTTTCAATTTATAGAGTGTATACAAAAGGAAAAAAATTTGCAACTTCTTGGACACGCCTAGGCTCGCATTTCTCGAGCAAAACTCACAATTCTAGCGAGATTTTGTAGACCAACTCATCGAACACCTATTTCACGTTTCGACTTCAATTCTCGTTGTCAAACCACCCTCACGTTCCGTGACTTGACCATCGCTTTCTGGGACTTGACCCCTGCGATCCTCGAGGGTGATGGGACCCTCTACTTTGTTTCTTCTCTTTTTGTTCAACTTCTTCATCTTCAACAATATATATTTTTAAGACCATCTTTAACAATGATGGCGTGTTGGCGTGTTACTGAGTAGGGGTGAGGTGTTTGATGAGCGTACTGGTAAATAATGGGTGGCGTGCTGAGTGCGTGTTGATTGGTAGGGGTGAGGTATTTTTTATTTCTTTTTAATTTTTCTTGATTTTAGTTTTTATTTTATTTAATTAGTTATATTATTATTTTGTAATTATAATAACAAATTATTTTTAGAAAAAATACATTACTTATAATTAATAAAAGATTACAATAATTAAAAAGGCCTAAAAATAACTGATTACAATAATTTAATAATCTTAAAAATACAATGAAAAAAACTAGTTGGTGCGTTAGAAATTTGGTGGAAGAATTCATATATGCTCGATTAAGTCTGCCCGAAGTTGATTATGCACATCTTTGTTGCGTATTTCCCTAGCTCGTGTTGCACGATCACTATTTTGATTCCAAACAAAAGCAGCTGGTTGGTTATCTGGATCTCTTAGATACTCTTCTTCGAGTGAAGTTATAGCAAAACTGTCATCCTCTTGGATCATATTTTGCAAGAGTACACAAGCGTATAAGATACGATACATTTTTTTTGGCTTTCCAAGCTCGTCCATGAACACGTAATATATTGAATCTACCTTGAAGAACATCGAATGTGCGCTTGACATCCTTTCGTACACTTACTTGAAACCATGTAAACTTTGCATGTGGCTCGTCAGTTGGGGATGAAAATGCTTTAATAAGTGTAGCCCAATCTGGGTAAATACCATCAGTGAGATAATAACCGTGTGTGTCATGACCATTTACGGTAAATGGTGGAGGTGGAGTTGTACCTTTCTTAATAGAATCAAATAATGGTCATCGGTTAACACATTGATATTATTGTTGGAACCTGGTACACCAAAATAGGCGTGCCATATCCACATATCATACGAAGCTACAACTTCGAGCATAAGAGACGTTTTTTTTTTATTACCACTTGTGAATTGACCTTTCCATGCAACATGAGAATTCTTCCATTCCCAGTGCATGCAATCGATGCTTCCAAGCATCCCTCTAAAATCATGTTTTGCTTCGTGTGCTGCGTATAATCGTTGAATATCGTGTGTTGTTGGTTTTCTTATATACTTTCTTTGATACAAGTCAGTAATACACAAATAAAAGTTGTCTAAACACATTAATGAAGTTTGGTCACTCATATGCAAATATTCATCAAACATATCACCTGATGTACCGTATGCCAATTGACGTAATGCAGATGTGCACTTTTAATATATATTAAAACTATGTTGTACAATATGCATGAATGATTGTAAAATACTGATTAATTTTTGTACAATATGGATTAAATATAGATGAATGCTTGTACAATATTGATTAAATATAGATGAATTCTTGTACAATATGGATACATGCTTTTACAATGTCTATCTAAAAAAGTTTGTAAAATATGCATTAAAGGTTTGTACATTTGGTGAAAGGGGTAGTTTTTACAAAAAGTTACTAGCATGTGGGTCTCATAATTTCCAATAACCATTCGTTAAATCCATGATGAGACTCCTATAACTAATACGTATGATGAATATGTGCATATGGCATTATGCGGGTAACTAACGGGTAATGACGAGTGGCTACGGGTAATGCTCTCATAGGAAATGGTCTTATAGTTGTAATAAAAAGGAAACTAGTGGTCCATGTTGGGTTGTCTTCCCCAAAGAGCCCTGCAACTCATCTTCAACTCCCTCGATCCATTCTTTTTACTTCTGAAACCATACCTTCATAACTTCATAGAATCTTTTTATTTTATTATTATTAAACCTTTCAATCTGCACTCAAAAGTTTAATAATGAGAGAAATATGGACAAAATAACAGATCCGAAATTAATCACATCAAATTCAGAAAAAAATGCCCTAAAGTGTTTCAAACTCATTGGGGGTATCTGACCTAGTTGCACCTTAATAGATCCGTCCATGACCAAGGGTGACTCAACTTGTAAAACCTGAGGCTCTTCCACTAAGATTATGAGAAGTCTTTAAATCTTATTGAGTTAGTGGCAGAGATAAATGGATGCATATGAATGTTTTGTCATCACCAAATATTCAAATATGACTATTATACTGTATTAAAATTTTGTAAATTAATGGTCAACATTCTTTAATTATAAATTTTAATATCATTTAAATTTTATATTGATATTTTTTTTTAAATTTCACCTTTATTCGTAAATTCTGACTTGACTTCATATCTGTATTGATGAGTGTAAACAATTTGAAGTAGTCAGCCAGCCTCCAAAAAATGAATTGCTTTACATGGTTTTAGTTAGGGATAGCGATGGATCGGATATGCATCGGGTGATGCCATATCCATATCCATATCCATTTAGTTTTTGTTCATTCATATCTATATCCATATCCATTTAGTTTCAGGTCATCCATCCATATCCATATCCAATGGATTAAACGGGTTAATGGATATCCAATGAATATTAAAAAAATATTTTAATATTTTCTAATATACGATTAAAATAAAAACGTAGTATAGCAAAAAATAAGTATAAAAATGGCATAATTAAAATGTATTCATAAGAATATGTAATCTTTGTCGAAGATATAACAAAATATGTTAAATTTACTATAAAACATAGATTATGAAAAACTAAATACGAAATTGTAAGTTTATTTTGTTAGATTTACATATTTTATTGTAATATATTATAATTATTTCATTATAGAGTTGAAAGCAAAATGTAAAGCTAACGGTAAATGAACTTGTAATAGTAAATATGTATGCATATATCTATATTTATGTATTTGTATATGTAATCGGGTGGTAATGGATATATCCATGATGAAACTTTTCATCTATGTCCATATCCATATCCATTTAGGTTCATCCATATCTGTATTCATATCCATTTAGCTTCATTCATATCCATTACGAAGCGGGTGATATCCACCAGATCGGGTGGCCATTGCCATCCCTAGCGGTAAATTCAAACACGTAAATTATTCTGTCTAAATGGTACGGAGTAAAAGAATCGCTTCCCATGGGTAGTATAAATGAAAAACAAATAAACATTTAAATTTAATTACAAATAGTATAGTATGAGTTAAATGCAGCCCACTAGCCCACTAGGTATGTTCTTGGCTCCTTGCCTTCTCTTCACTCCGGCCAAAATCAAGAACAAGCCACATGATCCCCCATTCCTTTGACCAAACTAAATTTAAAGAGGCCCAATATCATTTTCTGACCACAACTTTAACTCTATGACATTAATTTTCAGATTACATGATGTAAAAGAGTTGCCAACTGCCTTCTTAAAAAAAGTTGTCAATGGTCACCATTTGTTACTTAATTACTTGGTTACAAAATGTACACATGGGCTTGGCAAGTCACAAAAGACAAGCCCCTACATGAAAGTAACTAACAATGTTCATTGAGCCGATCTATTGAAACTAATGAGGTAGATGATCGTGAATGTTTATTCGTATATATGTGATAAATGAAATGCTTTTGATGAGTAAATTGTGTGCTATTTTTTTGACCCTGTAGCTCCTCGCTAGTTTGGGTCCGTTGCTTAATAAAAATTTAGTCGTTCAAAAAAATTCACACATTCTTTATGAAAAGAGGTAATATCAAATATGTGACACGCATTGTAGAATTTGGGTACACTTTTCCTGGTTTTTTTTACTCAAATTGTTTATTGTAAGCCTTCAACCACATGCTTAATAATAGGTCACTCTTGAACGCTTTTTTTAGATCATAATGCGATTCTCCTTTGTTAGCTCACTGGGCCAGGGTATTGTGTTGGGCCATTATAATATAATTTTTTTTTTTTAAAGCATGGTAATATATATAACACTAAAAACGAATAATTACAATACAAGGCACCGATCACAAGATAGATCGGCCCAAACAACACGAATACAAAATGAAAGTCGTGTGCAAAGATAGCACAGGAAAATTACATGATTAAAGATTTAGGAACATATGAGGATTAACAAGCCAATTTGGCCAATCGATTTTCTTTCCTTTAATACGGCCCGTAATCCATTCGAAAGATTTCACTTGAATTTCACTCACTAGGACCGGAGTACACCACGACTCGTTATGAAAAACCTTCAAATTGCGATTCTTCCACAAGTAATATGCACAAACCCAAACCACGGCTTTCCAAATTTTTTGACCAAGCGAAGTTGAGGCATGGGCTATGTTACCTTCAAGGATATCGACATTAGAGCACGAACAAGGACCAAGCTTCCACCAATTATAAATACGAGACCAAACATCTGAAGCAAACTTACACGAAACAATGAAATGATCCACCGATTCAAGATCATCGTCACAAACGGGGCACCGAACACTATGTAAGTCAATGCCTCTTATGTCGAGTTCAATCCGAACCGGAATTCTCTTTTTCAACGTTCTCCATGCGAAAATTTCGATCTTTTTGGGGATGAGATTATTTCGTAGTGTTTTTTTCGAACCAATAGGATTTCCAAGAATATGTTTATCAATGAGAGAAGACAATTTCTTAACCGTGAAAACCCCATCATTTGCGAGATCCCATTTTGAGACGACCCGTCCTAATCCATCTGGACGAATACATTACATTTAGTTACATCGCGAGGTACTTGACCTCTATATGATACATTTTACAAACATTGCATTCGTTTTTTAAAAAGACAAACTTTCGTTACATCGAAAGTTGACGGCATGCATACCATTTCATAATATATCCAACTATAATTGACTTAATAATAATCTTGATGAACTCAACGACTCGAATGCAACGTCTTTTGAAATATGTCATGAATGACTCCAAGTAATATCTCTAAAATGAGCAAATGCACAGCGAAAGATTTCTTTCATACCTGAGAATAAACATGTTTTAAAATGTCAACCAAAATGTTGGTGAGTTCATTAGTTTATCGTAATTAATCATTTCCATAATTTTAATAGACCACAAGATTTCTATTTTCATTTTTCATAAACATCATCTCATATCAGGCATTTCGCACAAACTGCATAGAGATAAAAATCATTCATATGGTGAACACCTGGTAATCGACATTAACAAAACGCGTCTAGAATATCCCCATCATACCGGGACTCTCATCGGACATGATAAAATCGAAGTACTAAAGCATGCGTAACCCGGATGGGGTTTGTTAGGCCCTGATGTTAAAGCGAAGGGGTACAAAATAGTAGTATTTTTGCTACGAAATACTATTAAATTCGATACAATTTTACACAAGTTATTTATTTATTTATAGAGTGGATATACCTAAACCTTGCTACAACACTTATAGGCAGTGTACCTAATCGTACAGTAGTGTAGTTTTTAGTAAGTCCGGTTCGTTCCACAGGGATCTTAGCCAAGTTTAACGCTATATTTTTAAAAACTATATTTGTAAAAATATAAATATATATATATATATATAATATATATATATATATATATATATATATATATATATATATATATATATATATAAGTAGTATTATTATTATAAAAGGGGGGTTTTTACCGTTTAATGACCGGTTTGTTGATTTTAAAACTTAAGTCGCGGTTAAAACCTAATGTAAAATATTAAAAATAAATATAACTTAATTTTAAGCGTAAAGTAAATAACGATAATGAAATTGCGATAAATTAAAATGCGATAAATAAAATGACGATAAATAAAATTGCGATAATTAAAAAGTACGATAATTAAAAGTGCATTTAAATAAAATGACAGTAAATAAAAGTGCGATAATTAAAAGTGCAATTAAATATGAAATAAAGGAATTATGCTTATTTAAACTTCTGTAATCATGATGTTTGACGAGTTGATTTTAGTTTATTACCATGGGTTAATTGTCCTTTGTCCTGGATTATTCAATATGTCCGTCTGGTTTTTGTCCATAACAGTCCATCAGTCATAAATATAAAGTGCGAGTGTCCTCGTCAAATTATCCTTATATCCGAAGTCAAATATTCCAACTCATTGGGGACTTAAACTATAATTACACCAATTTTCCTTGTATATAATTCACCCCTGTTTTAATAAGTCCATTGACTATTAATCCATTCCCGTGTCCGGTTAAATGAACGATTATTAGTACTTATAAATATCCAGCCCATCGTTCCGATCGAGTGTATATGGTTATTTATAGGTACATCCAATTGTAAATATTTATATTAAATTAACAAACTATCATTTAATTAAACAAATATAAATCCCATTAATAGCCCATAGTCTAATTTTCACAAGTGTCGTTCTTTTGTCTAAACCCTAATTATGGTACAAAGCCCAATTACCCAATTTTAATATTTAGCCCAACATCACGATTACTTCAATTTAAATAAGCATAATAATAACTTAGCTACGAGACATTAATTTAAAAAGGTTGAACATAACTTACAATGATTAATAATAGCGTAGCGTTACACGGACAGAATTTCGACTTACACACTTACAACATTCGCTAACATACCCTCATTATTATTAAAATTAAAATTAAAATTAAAATTAAAATTAATATATATATATATATATATATATATATATATATATATATATATATATATATATATATATATATATATATATATATATATATATTACAGAGAGATAGAGAGGATAGATGGATATGATACTCGAGCAAAAGACTACCTTTTATAGGAATGTGGCCAGAAAAAGTTGGCCATGCGATCGCATGGAAATTAGGCCTCCAGGCCATGCGATCGCATGGAGCAGGAATCCAGCTCACATTTCTTTGTCTCATAGTTTGCCGACGGTTTATATATATAATATAATATATATATAATTTTAAGAATTATTTATATATTATATTATATTTATGTGCATAGTTGACTTGTAATTTTTAGTCCGTTGCGTCGAGCGTTGAAAGATTTTCGAACGTCCTTTCGTACTATTTAATATCTTGTACTTTGCGTTTTGCGTATTGTACTCTTGTAATTTTGAGACGTTTCTCATCAATATTTTGAACCACTTTGATTGTACTTTGTACTTTTGAGCTTTTTGGTCGTTTACGTCTTCAATTCGTCGAATCTGTCTTTTGTCTTCACCTTTTATTAATTAAACGAATATCACTTGTAAATAGAATAATTGCAACTAAAAGCTTGTCTTTCTTGAGGGATAATGCTATGAAATATATGTTCGTTTTTAGCATTATCAAATATTCCCACACTTGCGCGTTGCTTGTCCTCAAGCAATATAGTCTTGAAATAAAAACATACTAGAATCACTTCTTTATTCTTCACACTTTGTACATCAGTGATTTCTATACGGCGGTATGAACAATGGTAGTAACGATGTGGTTTACAGTCCCACATGACTATGAAAATTTAGATCCTTTTAGGAAATTGGATCTTTATGAAAACATTTGATCTTTTGAAAATTCAATCTAGCTTTTACCCTAGATAAGTTTTCTGGAATAACCCTTCACCGGTGTTTGCAAATTGTTTTTGTGGGTTTGGTGGGCTTCAGATTTGAAAATTTTAGCTCAAAACTTGCAGTTTTGTGTCATCCACTTGCTAACCTTGTATTAGGAAAGCAACACGTCCAGTATACTTGCTCCGTATATTACCTTTCGGTAAACTACCGTCCGGTTGTAAAGAAAAGCATTGAACAAGCAATTGTTAAGGCAATGTCCCTTGACATGCTTTTGATTATGGTCTAAAACGTGTCAGATGCAATTACTATCCTTTGTAAGAGCAATAGTAAAGATCACCCTATAGTTTTTCGGTCTGGCACAAGGTCCTGTCTTTGACCATGCTATGCAACCACCGTTCTTACGGTTGACACCCGATTTGGTTCAGGTGACCTAATGAATTCTAGGTGAATTCCTAAGATTTTACGTTCAATGGTAATGAACGCATTGAAAATGGGTTTTCAGAAAATAAATCGGTTTTATTTTGATCAAAATATTTTCTCGTTCAAGCTCGAATTTAGATATCATTAAATTCCATGAGTTTGTAATTCTCAATCTTTAAAGTCAATCTTAAGGATTGAGTAATATCAGGCTTAAAAGCTGATTTTTAATCATTAAGAAGATTATCCTTTCTAGGGGTCTGATTCATTAGTCTTATAAAGCTAATTTGCACGGCGCCCTCCCCATTTTACGAGACAGATCCTCTCATGGTTAGGATAAGTCTGACCACATGGCGACCTTGTTTGATGTTGAGGTCCGTGGATTTCCTGCTGATTTTAGAGATGACTTTTCTAGATTTTTCGTCAACCTACAGCTGGTCTTGACGAAAACTTCCTGACCTAAATCAAGAAGCGCGTGTCTATTTCAGAAGACTTTACTTCCTTTTAATGATGAAATTGATTCATTGTGCAGATCCATCTTTCTTTCAAATATATTATAATAAATTAGGTAAAACTGATTAAAATCGTCCAAAACAAAAGTACCTGCAATAATCTTGTACAAACATATGTGATATGTGTTTTAAATAACTTGGTAAATTCTTCCCACACTTAGCTTTTATTTTCCTTTCTTTGCCTTTTTATTTTCCTCTATTCCATTTTAAATGAATTCTAACGTTTTGGGTTATTTCTCCATTTATGTTCTCTCTGAGGTAACAATAATTTCGGTATTACAACCTAGTTTTATCGTTCATAAATATGTATAAACATGATTTTGAATTCATTTAGTTGAAAATTTTCCAAATTTTCACAAAATTTGGTAATTAAACTAAGTGTAAACCCGAGAGAATTTATAACCCTTCCCCACACTTGAGATCATGCAATGCCCTCATTTGCATGAAATCAGACTATAATTATAAATTCATGAGGGTTATTAGTGTAGAAAAGTGATTAAAAATACCGAGTTTGCAAACATATTATTTTATATCACTTTTGATATTTTGCGTCTTGTCGTCAAAATTAGTAGCTTCTGCTGAACTTAATGTCAGTCTTTGAAAGTGCGCTGTTTAACCCTGTTTTGTATATAAGATAAACTACAAACATATATATAATATATATATATATATATATATATATATATATATATATATATATATATATATATATATATATATATATATATATATATATATATATATATATATATATATATATATAAAATCTTTATTTATTAAAACAATTTAAATGAATAATTTTTTTAAAATTTTGTTTCCTTTTACTTTATGTAGTTTCGGTATGTTTACCTAGTCCGTCCCTCGACAAAATTTAAAATTTGTCGTTTTTAAAGCTATTGTTTTAAAAGTAAAGATTTTTGGTTTTTTTAATTTTTTTTAGTATACTTTAAATCAATAAAATTAAAATAATGATAACAAAATTTTTCGCCCCGCCCTCGGGTAAAGCAATTTCGGTTCCATGACCTAGTCTTCAACTTACGATGAATTTTAGAAATCATTTTTTAAACTTAATGAAATAAAGTAATTTTTGTTTTTTTTAAATCACACAAAAATTAAATTTAAAAAAAAAATGCAAATTAATTTCATACAAAACCTACAAAACAAAAATTCAGAATGGGGGGAGAAAACTAGTTCTTTAGTATCTGCTAGTGGAAAAAACCAATCGGATTCCATTCTCGGAACTACACGAGAACAGAACAACTAACTCTAGACAACATTTTCTTTTTAGAACATCTGAATCTCCCCACACTTAGGTAGCTGTGGTGTCGAAATTGTGATTAACTTCATTGTCAATTTCTCTTGGACCATAATCAATTTGCATATCTGTGACTTTTGCTTTAAGCCATTGGTCGGATTCTTGTGTAATATCCACAAATTCAACTAGTTTCGCCTTTTCTTTAGGCGATAGATTGGATACTAATCGGTTACATAACTTAAAGTTCCCCTTGGTTCTAGCATCGCGAATCCGTTTAATAAGTTTCTTCATTGAACTGTTAATAACGGGGTCATTTAATTTCGTATCAACAACGGGGTTCTTTGTTATCAAGTCATCATTAGGTGTTACTTCATTTTCCCCATACTTAGGCGTTTTATTATTGTTAAGCACTACCGTTGGAGTTGGTAAAATAATATGGTTTTTTACCAATCGTTTTTGTTGGTTCAACGGTTTTGGTTGGTGGAGATTTAGACTTTCGAATCACAAAGGTGACCGATTTGTCACCATCACTAAGTGTCATTCTACCCTCTCTTACATCAAATAACGCCCCGGTGGACGCTAAGAATGGTCGACCTAAAATTAAAGGAATGTTTGAGTCCTCTTCTATGTCAATGACAATGAATTCGACTAGAAAGGTTAAATTACCCACTTGAACGGGTAGGTTGTCAGCAATTCCAACTGGGTGCCTAATAGTTTGATCAAAGAGTCGAACACTCAATTTCGTTGGACTTAACTCACCTACTCCTAATCTCTTATATAAAGAAAGAGGCATAACACTCACACTTGCACCTAAATTTGCCAGTGCATCATACATGACACAATCACTAAGTAGACAAGGGACAATAAATTCACCCGGATCACCCAACCTGGGTGGAGGTTTCGGTGGAACTGTCTTCACCGGGTTTATTTTTACGGTTTTTGTTTCTTGTATTTTCTTATTCTTCTTCTTCTTCTTCTTCTTTCCAGAGGTATCACAAACTTTATTACCTATTACTTGCTCATACTCAACTCCTTTTCTTGGAAACGGGATGGGTGGTTTGTATGGTGCCACCACTGGCTTTACATACTCGGGTGGTGGTGGTGTTGTAACTTCTTCATTGTTACTCACATCAAAAACCTTCCCATCTTTGATGCTGGTTTTTCAGAATTCGTTGAAACCATATTAACATTCTCATTCCGAGGATTTACTTCAGTATTACTCGGTAGCTTTCCTTGTTCCCTCTCACTCATCATGCTAGCAAGAGTACCTATGTGTTTTTCTAGATTCAAAATGGAAGCTTGTTGAGTTCTTAATGATTGATCAAACCTCTCATTCGTTTGGGTTTGAGATGTAATAAATTGTGTTTGAGATTCCATTAGCTTTGCCATCATTTCTTCTAGATTTGGCCTTTTCTCTTCGGTTTGTTGCGGTGGTTTATATAAGCCAGGTCTTTGTTGATTGAAATTGTTGTTTTGAGTTGCTTGGTTATTCGGACCTTGTTGGTTATACGAGTTATTGTTGGGTCCATTTGGATTGTAAAGAATGTTTTGATTTCGATTGAAGTTTGGCCTTGGCGGTTGATAATTATTTTGATAATTATTTCCCGGCCTTTGGTTCATGTAGGAAACATTCTCACGTTGTTTCATCGTTTGCTCAGTGTGACAATCTTTCATTAAGTGTGGTCCACCGCATTGCTCACAACTGATTCGTATTACGTGAATATCTTTAGTCATCTTTTCCATTCGTCTCTCGAAAGCATCTATTTTTGCGGAAACGGAATCAAAGTCATGGCTAGAATCTGCTCTATCTGCTTTAGATGAACGAAAGATATCTTTTTCTTGGTGCCACTCATGTGAGTGGGAGGCTGTGTTATCAATGATTTTGTGAGCTTCGGTTGCGGTTTTCTTCATAATGGAACCACCGGCTGCTATGTCGATGTCTTTTCGTGTAGCAATGTCGCATCCTTGGTAGAATATTTGTACTATTTGATAAGTGTCTAAACACCATGTTGCGGACATCCTCTTAACAATTTTCCAAATCTTGTCCACGCCTCATATAGAGTTTCATTTGGCTTTTGCGTGAACGTAACAATTTCTCCTTGAAGTCTCACGGCTTTAGATGCCGAAAAGAATTGTTTAAGAAAATTTTCAACTAAGACATCCCATGTATCAATTGCCCCTTCAGGTAACGATTCTAACCAATCTTTGGCTTCTCCCTTTAAAGTCCAGGGAAATAACATGAGATAGATCTGTTCATCCTCCATTTCTCAGATTTTAAATAGTGAACAGATCCTATTAAAGGTACGAAGATGTTCATTTGGATCTTCCTTCGGTGCACCACTAAATTGGCATTGATTAGTTACCATGTGTAGGATTTTTCCTTTGATTTCATAATCTGATGCATTAATGTCTGGCTTAATAATGGTGTGACCTTGGCCCATGCGTGTGGCTCTCATTCGGTCTTCCATACTTAGAGGTTCTAGATTTTCCATGATTGAATTTGTTGAATCTGAATCACTAGAGGATTCTGATTTAATGGTTTCTTTCTCAACAATTTCTGGATGAGTGATTTGTGGTTCAGGAGGAATGATTAGTGGTTCAGGATCTCTGAATTGTCCTTGAATATCCTCCGGATTCTCAATTGTGAGGCCGGGTTCAAAAAATGGATTATCGGAAATTTGAATTGGAGTACTTGGTCGAATGGATGACGATTCTAAAGAAAAATCAACGGTGATAATATTGGCTAGATGTCTTGATCGAGTTACAGGTGGTGAACGTATGAAAGGTGGTGAACGTTTTGCTCGGTGCATTAACTGAATATCCTATTAGTTATAAAAATAAAAATTATATAAGTTATCAAATTAATAGACTTTTCTGATTTTGCCCACGTTTCGAATAGCCAATAGATGCAGCAGGTATCCAGGACCCTTTAAATTGGAAGCCCACAACTCGCCACTAACAAATTCAACTATTACTACGAACCAGAAAATTTTGGATGTCTATCAATTTAACCGCTTAAAATAATTTTTCGTCGAATTTTAAAGAAATTTTAGAGAAGAAATAGAAAATTCTATGTCCTAAAAACTATAGCGTCGAGAAATAAGAAAGAAAAAGAGCGCGTCGAAAAACGTCGAAAAATAAAAGGTCGAAAAATAATAAATAGAACGTAGTGCGTCGAAACTTAAAAGTCTAAAAACTAAGAATTAAAAGCGTCTAAAGGTATTAAAGCTTAAAGGAATTCTATATCCAAAACGACAATAACTTAAAAAGTACTAAAATCTTAAAACGGCGTCGCAAAATTCTAAAGCACTTAAATCTTAGTCTAAAGAAAAAGCACTTAAGGGATTTTACGGCAAAGCCTAAAAATCTAGAAATAAAAATAACTATGGCAAATACTAAATTAAAAACTAATTACGAGCGAAAAACATAGAAATTACGAATTAAACTAATTAAAAAGATACAAAAATAAAAAGATATAAAAAGTGATAAAATTACAATTTTATAAAACTATTATTTTTATATTATTATTTTATAAAAGTTTTAAGTTTATAAATTTAATAAAACTAAATTAAAACTAAAAATACAAAAATAATAAAACTAAAATTAATTAATTAAATAACTAACCCTAATTAGGGTTTTAATTAATAATAATAATAATTAATACTCCGTAATTATTGCTGTACCAGGTTCAGTAGGGTGTGTCAGGTTACCTCATGCGATCGCATGAGGTTTCCTTGTTAATTCCATGCAGTCGCATGGTTCGTGGATCCAGGCCAAAAATTGGGCCGCTACAGTATTGTGGCCCGATTCTTTTTCTTATTTTTTTTTTCTGTTTTATATTTATATAAAATATTTATATAAATTAAATAAAAACTTATATTTTTACAAACTAAAAATTGAAATAGAAATATTTATAATTTATATATTTTGAACAATTCTTAAAAATATATATATTTTGTTTTATTTTTATATTTTTGTATTTTTTTAATATTTAAAACGTATTTTTACAAAAGCGTATTTTTACAAAAGTAAACTAAGACTTAATAAAAATCTTTTTTTTATATAGCGTTTCGCTTCCGGCGTTTAAGCAGTCCCCGGCAGCGGCGCCAAAAATATTTGATGTTAAAGCGAAGGGGTACAAAATAGTAGTATTTTTGCTACGAAATACTATTAAATACGATACAATTTTACACAAGTTATTTATTTATTTATAGAGTGGATATACCTAAACCTTGCTACAACACTTATAGGCAGTGTACCTAATCGTACAATAGTGTAGTTTTTAGTAAGTCCGGTTCGTTCCACAGGGATCTTAGCCAAGTTTAACGCTATATTTTTAAAAACTATATTTGTAAAAATATAAATATATATATATATATATATATATATATATATATAAAAATAGTATTATTATTATAAAAGGGGGTTTTTTACCGTTTAATGACCGGGTTGTCGATTTTAAAACTTAAGTCGCAGTTAAAACCTAATGTAAAATATTAAAAATAAATATAACTTAATTTTAAGCGTAAAGTAAATAACGATAATGAAATTGCGATAAATAAAAATGCGATAAATAAAATGACGATAACTAAAATTGCGATAATTAAAAAGTACGATAATTAAAAGTGCATTTAAATAAAATGACAGTAAATAAAAGTGCGATAATTAAAAGTGCAATTAAATATGAAATAAAGGAATTATGCTTATTTAAACTTCCGTAATCATGATGTTTGACGAGTTGATTTTAGTTTATTACCATGGGTTAATTGTCCTTTGTCCTGGATTATTCAATATGTCCGTCTGGTTTTTGTCCATAACAGTCCATCAGTCATAAATATAAAGTGCGAGTGTCCTCGTCAAATTATCCTTATATCCGAAGTCAAATATTCCAACTAATTGGGGACTTAAACTATAATTACACCAATTTTCCTTGTATATAATTCACCCCTGTTTTAATAAGTCCATTGACTATTAATTCATTCCCGTGTCCGGTTAAATGAACGATTATTAGTACTTATAAATATCCCGCCCATCGTGTCCGATCGAGTGTATATGGTTATTTATAGGTACATCCAATTGTAAATCTTTATATTAAATTAACAAACTATCATTTAATTAAACAAATATAAATCCCATTAATAGCCCATAGTCTAATTTCCACAAGTGTCGTTCTTTTGTCTAAACCCCAATTATGGTACAAAGCCCAATTACCCAATTTTAATATTTAGCCCAACATCACGATTACTTCAATTTAAATAAGCATAATAATAACTTAGCTACGAGACATTAATTTAAAAAGGTTGAACATAACTTACAATGATTAATAATAGCGTAGCGTTACATGGACAGAATTTCGACTTACACACTTACAACATTCGCTAACATACCCTCATTATTATTAAAATTAAAATTAAAATTAAAATTATATAATATATATATATATATATATATATATATATATATATATATATATATATATATATATATATATATATATATATATATATATATATATATATATATATATATTATATTACAGAGAGATAGAGAGGATAGATGGATATGATACTCGAGCAAAAGACTGCCTTTTATAGGAATGTGGCCAGAAAAAGTTGGCCATGCGATCGCATGGAAATTAGGCCTCCAGGCCATGCGATCGCATGGAGCAGGAATCCAACTCACATTTCTTTGTCTCATAGTTTGCCGACGGTTTATATATATAATATAATATATATATAATTTTAAGAATTATTTATATATTATATTATATTTATGTGCATAGATGACTTGTAATTTTTAGTCCGTTGCGTCGAGCGTTGAGAGTTGACTCTGGTCCTGGTTCCGAATTTTTGAACGTCCTTTCGTACTATTTAATATCTTGTACTTTGCGTTTTGCGTATTGTACTCTTGTAATTTTGAGACGTTTCTCATCAATATTTTGAACCACTTTGATTGTACTTTGTACTTTTGAGTTTTTTGGTCGTTTGCGTCTTCAATTCGTCGAATCTGTCTTTTGTCTTCACCTTTTATTATTTAAACGAATATCACTTGTAAATAGAACAATTGCAACTAAAAGCTTGTCTTTCTTGAGGGATAATGCTATGAAATATATGTTCTTTTTTAGCATTATCAGGCCCAATAGATCTATCTTTAAGATTCGCGTCAATTAGGGTGTCTATTCCCTAATTCTTAGATTACCAGACTAAAAAGGGTGATATTCGATTCGATAATCTAACCATAGAATGTAGTTTCGTTTACTTGTGTCTATTCCGTAAGACATTTACAAAATCAGCGCATGTATTCTCAGTCCCAAAAATATATATTGCAAAAGCATTTAAAAAGGGCGTAATGAAACTCACAATACTGTATTTCGTAGCAATTATGCATATGACGGCACTGAACAAGTGCAGAGTTGACCTCGGATTCACGAACCTAAATCATTTGTATATTTGTTAATACATGTAATCGTATCGAATAAATTTATATGTTATTATTAGTGATGTAGTTGTTATATTTAACAATTTATAAGTTACATTATTTATTTATATATTTTTATTTTACATATAGAATAATTAATATAGTTAAGTTATATGTATTGAATATATTTTTATATAAATAATCTTTATTTTTATACTTATAACCTTAACAACGTTATTAAAACTTTAATAATAATGATATAGATAATACTGATAATAATAATAATGTAAAAAGGATAGAAATGATAGTTTTTATAGAATTTCAATAATTATATGATAATACTAATATTTAATGTCAAATGTTAATTACAATACTAACAATAATAATACTTAATAATATTAATAATAATGATGATAATATTACTAATAATACTTATGTTAATAATAACAACAACAACAATAATAATAATAATAATAATAATAATAATAATAATAATAATAATAATAATAATAATAATAATAATAATAATAATACTGATATTAATGAAAATATTAATAATTTGTATCATTTTCATAAAAATATTTATATCCAAGATTTCTATATTCATAATCCTAACAATATCATTAAAACTTTTATATTCATAGTCATAATAATCATAATCTTAGTGTTAAATTTCTAAACTAATGACCAAAGTTTCTATAACATTAATTCGTAATCTTAATCATAATAATAACAGTAATACTTATATTAATAATAGTCTTATAAAAAAATTAATAATAATGATAAAAATATTTAGTGATAATAATAGTAATGATAATAATAATAATAATAATAGTAATAATAATAACAATTATAGTATTAATCTTTTTGTATATAATAACAATTATAATTACTAATAATAGCAATAACAATAACAATAATAATAATACAAATAATAATAATAATAATAATAATAATAATAATAATAATAATAATAATAATAATAATAATAATAATAATAATAATAATAATAAAATAGAAAACTACCTTAGAAAAGGGCTTCTAAAAAAAATTGTGCCTCACACGAGGTTCGAACCATCGACTTCTCGAAAACCCGAAACGCTCCTAACCATGGCTCTGCTGTTTATTTTTCTGTTATAATCTAATTCAAAAATATACTTAACCCTAATTTACTTGTTCTCCTTCTTCATCTTCAACAAATCAAACGATCGTAATCCAAACGAAAATCATAACAACTACATTATATAGTGAGATTTGAACAGAAACGTCCCTCAGCGAGTGATCAAATTAATTTAAAACAGAAGAAATAAAAAAAAAATTGAGCTGTAATAAAAAAAATCACGATGAACAACCCATCATGTGATTTTGAATTTAAGAGGGTTTTAGCTTTCGATTTCAACATGAATTAAGTTCTAAATGGCTCCTAAAAACTTTTTCCATCATCATTTTAATCTGAAACATCGATATTGAATCAAATTTCACGAAGAACAATTTATTTGTCTTTTGACTTATAAACTTTGACTCTAAAATTCTCGGTCAATATGATGAATTGGAGTCTCAAACTTTGCATAAAGATTAAGTAAAAGATTCTTAACAACCCTACATTTATAGTTTTTGAAATAAATATCGAATTCGAGCCTTTAAAAAAAATAGAACAAGAACAGAGCATAGTCTGTGTTCATACCCGATTTTTATTTAATTCGCCAATTAATGGCTGTAAAAATTGCTAAATGATATTGAGGATGAAAGAACTTAGTGAGTTCACTAATATCACAGAACAATTCGAATGATTTATTGTCCAATTGGTCGACTGACATTATTCGCTCAGTAAATAACAAAATAAAATCAATTGATTAAATTTCACTGATTGGTACAATCGATAGTGATGTAAAACATTTTTAGAGGCACAAACAAAATCATATACAGTATTGGATTGAGATGGGAAACGGATTTTGGTTTTATTAAGTGTACGTAAGATTTTATTTATATAAAAATAATTATAATTGAATTAATAATAGTTAAATTTCTAATAATAATAACAATAGAATTAATAATAATAATATTAAGTTTATTATTATCAAATAATACTAAAAATGATATTAACAATATTATTAATAATAATAGTAATAATTTGTACATTTTTGTAATAACTATAATAGTTAATAATAATTATATTGATAATAATGCTCATAATATTATTTATAAATTAATAATAATAATACACAAAATGATAATTTCAATAAGTTTAATAATAAAAATGTTAATAATAATATTATTAATAATACTAATAACAATACTAATTTTAATAATATTAATATTATTTATAATAATAATAATTTTAATAATAATACTAATATGACAATCTATACATATCAAATTTCATATTTATATCATATTATTATTAATATTGATATTAATATAAATCTTTATTTTAATGAAAGTACTATTAATATTAATGTGGCAATTACATTTGATCTTTTAGTAACATTAATATGTTAATATTACATATTATTAAGTATGTAATATTTAATAACATCTAATATACATAATAACGCATATTGATTATTTAACACTAATATATTTTATATATATATTGTAATATACATATAATATTAATTAGGTATAAAATCCATATATATGTATATTCATTTTAATAGCAATTTAATTATTCTGTATATTATTTTGTATCCTATTTTACATATTTAATTCTAATGTTTAAATTATATTTTATAAATTCAAATTATTATATATATATATATATATATATATATATATATATATATATATATATATATATATATATATATATATATATGTATATGTATATGTATATATATATGTATATGTATATGTATATGTATATGTATATGTATATGTATATGTATATATATATATATATATATATATATGTATATATATATATATATATATATATATATATATATATATATATATATATATATATATATATATATATATATATATATATATGTATATGTATATGTATATGTATATGTATATATGTGTATATATATATATATATATGTATATGTATATATGTATATATACCTTTATTTACAAACAATAGTTCGTGAATCGTCGGGAGTAGTCATAGGTCAAATGATCTTGATAAAATAGTTCAAAATTTTGGAGATTCAGTTTAACAGACTTTTCTTATCGTGTCGAGATCATAATAAGATTAAGTTTAAATTTAGTCGGAAATTTCCGGGTCGTCACACATTTCCACTTTTCACTCGTATTGAGATCAAAGTGAACCGTTTTTAAAAGATTTTCAAGTTCCAATAGTTCATTCGACGAGCTACCTGAAGGAACACACGACCACTCCCAATTTGGTTTATAAATTGAGCTTGACACACGCCGCGAAGCACCTGCTGGAACATTAGGTTGAGAAGAAGCTGAAACGGGCCCACCATCACCTGTTATGTTGGTCGAGCATTGAACATGCGTCTGAGAACATATTGACGCTGCAGCACCTGATGACGATGAAGAACCTGCACCTGTTGTAGCTGCTGGAACTGGAACAGAAACATGTCCTGTAGCTGGAAACGAGCCTGGAACAGTACCACATGTTGCTGGGGACAAGACTGAAACATCAACTTTGGCAATCCGGTCACTTATCATGACATCTTTATTTGATTCAAGCCTATATAATCTCGGGAACATTTCTTTAAAACAATTTGAGCCATACCAATTTTCCTTCCAAAATGAAGTGTTCTTGCCATCTCCAATTGATTTCTTGAACGAGTTCTTGAAAGCAACATCACAATTTTCAATGGCATTTCCTACAAAAATAATGTTATTCCAAATACCCGAGGCCGATTGATGAGCATGCCCATCTCACGACCTCAAGACACCGTCAATTCCATAGATACTACTAATGATTTTAGTCCAGAGACAATTGGTTACTTGCCCAAGAGAGCAAGGTTTTTACCTTTTAAGGACCCGATATTAAGACCCCCCCACCCCGTATGGTAAACAAGTGTATGACCATTTAATCCAAGAAATTTTAGAACTCGAAAAATCCCCGCCCCAAAAGAAATTGCGTCTCACACTCTCAAGTAATTTAAGCACACAAGGCGGGGCACGAAAAAGCGTGAAGTAGTATAACGAAAGACTATTAAGCACCGATTTAAGAAGGACTAATCTCCCACCAAAGGACAACGTCCTCATTTTCCATTCCGATAATCGTTTTTTGAATTTTTCTATGACCGGAGACCAATCACCAATTTTCTTCATCTTCGATCCAATTTGTAAGCCAAGGTAAATAAATGGGAATTTACCGGATTGACATCTCATACGAATAGCCAATGAGTCTACATCCTCCAAACTAACATCAATACCATAAAGGCAACTTTTATGAAAATTAACTTTTAATCCGAGGCAAGTTCAAAACACTTCAAGATATTGATAAGATTGCGTGCATTAGAATTCGACCATTCTCCAAAAAATATCGTGTCATCCGCATATTCGAGGTGCGAGATTAGGACTTTTTCATTACCAATTTCCACACCTTTATAAATACCTCAATCAACCGAGGCTTTAGTGAGTATGTTAAGACCTTCCGCGGCAAGGATAAAAAGAAACGGAGATAATGGATCTCCTTTCCTAACACCCCTTCCAATAGAGAATTCACGGGTAGGTGATCCGTTAATGAGGATAGAAATGCTAGCCGCTTTAAGACACCCATGAATCTACCCACACCACTTACTACAAAACCCCATGCAAGACATAACCTCCAAAAGAAAGTGCCAATTTAAACTATCAAAGGCTTTCTCGAAATCGACCTTGAAAATTAAACTTTGCTTCTTATGATTTTTCAAAAATTCAATAGACTCATTAGCTATTAAAATACCATCAAAAATATAACGTTCTTTAAGAAATAAGCTTTGTTCCGAACCAATTAACTTTGGAATAACTTTTCTTAGTCTATTGGAGAGGATTTTTGCAATGATCTTATAAAAACTTCCAATGAGACTAATAGGGCAATAATCACTAAGAGTAACGGGATCACTTTTATTTGGAATCAAGGTAACAAAGGAGGCATTGCATCCCTTTAAGAATTCACCTTTTTCCCAATATCAAGTAATGGCATTAAGAACATCCACCTTAATAATATCCCAATACTTCTTGAAAAACCTAAGATTATAGCCTCTTTTAATCACCAAATGGAAATACTTTGTATTTTCATCTCCTTCAAGAATCCAATGAACCCGGGCTTTTTGTTTTAACATGTTGACTTTGATTTTTTCTTTTTGAAATCACTCTTTCCTTACATCTAACCATTGCTTCCTTTCTTCCTCACTGACGAGGCCATTTTCAGCTTTTGTTCAAGAGCATTTGCAATGGATTTCAATACTTCAATTTCACCCTCCAAATTGCCACACTTTTGAGAACTTTTTGTTTTTAATGCGCGTTTGGTCTTCTTTAACTTGTTTCTTAAAAGACAATCTTTACGAGTCCCCCCACCACCATCTTCGATCCAAACCTCATTTATGAATTGATCAATGCCCTCAATATCAAGCCAATCATCGAACACTTTAATTGGTTTTGGACCAAAATTTTTAATATCGTCTTTAAGAATAATAGGACAATGATCCGAATTACCGCGATCGAGAGCAACCACCGAAAGACAACTCCACAAGTTATGAAAACTATCATTTACTAAGAAACGATCAAGCTTGCTAAACTTGATACCATCATCACTAACACGTGTGAACAACCTCCCACCTAGAGGAATATCAATAAGCTTAGTGTTGTTGATGAACTCGTTGAATTTTTTCGCTCTGTTTTCAATAAATTGGCAATTGAGTCGTTCATCTTCGGATCTAACTTTGTTAAAATCACCGCATACTACCCATGGCTCATTGAGATCACTCAAAATTTTATTATGTAATTGATCCCAAAATAGCTGCTTGCTTTGAACATCATGCGAGTCATATACATTAATGATATTAAATTTAACCCCCGTGCTGTTCCATACACCTCGAATACAATAAAAAAATTGGAAACGAACGAATCAGAAACATCGAAATAATTAGAGTCCCAAATAATTAGTTGCCCCCCCCCCCCCCCCCCCCCCGATTTACCCACCATTTCCTTTTGGATAAACTCACATTCACCGTTTCCCCACAACACCCGAACCCATTTGATGTCAAAGCTAAGGGGTATAAAATACTATTAAATTTTACTAGGAAATACTATTAAATACAATACAATTTTACACAAGATATTTATTTATTTAGAGAATGGATATACTTAAACCTTGCTACAACACTTATAGGCAGTGTACCTAATCGTACAGTAGTGTAGTTTTTAGTAAGTCCGGTTCGTTCCACAGGGAATCTTTTAATCAAAGCTTAACGCTATATTAGTTTTATTTTATAAAAATACAAATATATATATAAGTAATATTATTATTATAAAGGGGGGTTTTTACCGTTTAATGACCGGTTTGTCGATTTTTAAAACTTTAGTCGCAGTTAAAACCAAATGTAAAATATTAAAAATAAATACAAGACTTAATTTAAAGCGTAAAGTAAATAACGATAATGAAATTGTGATAAATAAAAGTGCGATAAAATAAACTTGCGATAATTAAAAAGTACGATAATTAAAAGTGCAATTAAATACAATAACAATAAATAAAAGTGCGATAATTAGAAGTGCAATTAAATATAAAATAAAGGAAATTAAATATGAAATAAAAGAATTATGCTTATTTAAACTTCCGTAATCATGATGTTTGACGTGTTGATTTTAGTTTTATGCCAATGGGTTAATTGTCCTTTGTCCTGGATTATTTAATATGTCCGTCTGGTTTTTGTCCATAACAGTCCATCAGTCATAAATATAAAGTGCGAGTGTCCTCGTCAAATTATCCTTATACCCGAAGTTAAATATTCCAACTAATTGGGGACTTAAACTGTAACAAGATTTTAATACTTTGTTTAATAATTACACCAGGTTATCGACTGCGTGTAACCCAAGGTTTTAATACTTTGTTAACAATTATGCCAAGTGTCCTTGTACATAATTTCACCCCTATTTTAATAATTCTAGTGGCTATTAATCCATTCCCGTGTCCGGTTAAATGAACGATTATTCGTACATATAAATATCCCGCCCATCGTGTCCGATTGAGTGTATATGGTTATTTATAGGGACGTCCAATTGTAAATCTTTATATTAAAATTAACAAACTATCATTTAGTTAAACAAATATAAAGCCCATTAATAGCCCATAGTCTAATTTCCACAAGTGTCGTTCTTTTGTCCAAACCCCAATTATGGTACAAAGCCCAATTAGCCAATTTTAGTAATTAGACCAACATCATGATTACTTCGTTTTAATAAAGCATAATAATAACTTAGCTACGAGACATTAAATTAAAAAGGTTGAACATAACTTACCATGATTAAAAATAGCGTAGCGTTATACGGACAGAATTTCGACTTACACCCTTACAACATTCGCTAACATACCCTTATTATTAGAATTAAAATTAAAATTAAAATTAAAATATAAATTATAAATATAAATATTACGTATAGATATAGAGAGGATGGATATATTGATGGATATTTTTACGATCAGAATGCGTTGCCTTTTATAGGAATTTTCGTCCAGGTGAGCTCCGCGAGTCGCGGCCTTTTCCTTCTTTGAACTCCGCAAGTCGCGGAGTTCGATTTTACAGCTCACACCATTTTGGAGCCTTTCTTGCCGACGGATTATTATATAAATATAATATATATATAATTTATATAATTAATTATATATTATATTATATTTATATACATAGTTAACTTGTAATTTTTAGTCCGTTGCGTCGAGCGTTGAGAGTTGACTCTGGTCCTGGTTCCGGATTTTCGAACGTCCTTGCGTACAATTTAATATCTTGTACTTTGCGTTTTAAATCTTGTACTCTTGTAATTTCGAGACGTTTCTTATCAATAATTGGAACCTCTTTGATTGTATTTTGTACTTTTGAGCTTTTTGGTCGTTTGCGTCTTCAATTCGTCGAATCTGTCTTTTGTCTTCACCTTTTATTATTTAAACGAATATCACTTGTAAATAGGACAATTGCAAATAAAAGCTTGTCTTTCTTGAGGAATAATGCTATGAAATATATGTTCGTTTTTAGCATTATCAAATATTCTCACACTTGAGCGTTGCTTGTCCTCAAGCAATATAGTCTTGAAATACTAGAATCACTTCTTTATTCTTCACACTTTGTACATCAGTGATTTCTTTACGGAGGTATAAACAATGGTAGTAACGATGTGGTTTACAGTCCCACATGACTATAAAATTTAGATCCTTTAAGGAAATTGGATCTTTATGAAAACATTTGATCTTTTTGAAAATTAAATCTAGCTTTTACCCTAGATAAGTTTTCTGGAATAACCTTCACCGGTGTTTGTAAATTCTTTTTGTGGGTTTGGTGGGTTTCAGATTTGAAATTTTAGCTCAAAACTTGTGGTTTTATGTCACCCACTTGCTAACCTTGTATTGGGAAAGCAACACATCCAGTTTACTTGTTCCGTATATTACCTTTCGGTAAACTACCGTCCGGTTGTAAAGGAAAGCGTTGAACAAGCACTGTTTAAGGCAATGTCCCCTGACATGCTTTTAATTATGGTCTATAACGTGTCGGACGCAATTACTATCCTTTGTAGGAGCAATAGTAAAGCTCACCCTTATATTTTTTCGGTCTGGCACAAGGTCCTGTCTTTGACCATGCTATGCAACCACCGTTCTTACGGTTGACACCCGATTTGGTTCAGGTGACCTAATGAATTCCAGGTGAATTCCTAGGATTTTACGTTCAAAGGTAATGAACGCATTGAAAATAGGGTTTTCAGAAAACAAATCAGTTTTAATTTGATCAAAATATTTTCTCGTTCAAGCTCGAGTTTAGATATCATCGAATTCCATGAGTTTGTAATTCTCAATCTTTAAGGTCAATCTCTAGGATTGAGTAATATCAGTCTTAAAAGCTGATTTTTGATCTTTAAGGAGATTATCCTTTCTGGGGATCTGATTCATTAGTCTTATCCAGCTAATTTGCACGGTGCCCCCCATTGTACGAGATAAATCCTTCTCATGGTTAGGATAAATCTGACCACTTGGCGACCCTGTTTTATGCTGAGGTCCGTGGATTTCCCGCTGATTTTAGAGATGACTTTTCTAGATTTTTCGTCAACCTACAGCTGGTCTGGACGACAACTTCCTGACCTAAATCAAGAAGCGCGTTTCTTTTTCGAAAGACTTTACTTCCTTTTAATGATGGAATTGATTCATCGTGTAGATCCATCTTTCTTACAGTAAATTGGGTAAAACAGTTAATTATCGTCCAAAACAAAAGTATTTTCAATTATTTGTACAAAAATATGTGATATATATTTTGAATAACTTGGTGAAAATTTCCCACACTTGGCTTTTATTTTCCTTTTTGTTCTCCTCTATTCCATTTTAAATGAATTCTAACATTTTGGTTTGTTTCTCAATTTATGTCCTTTCCAAGGTAACAATAATTTCGGTGTTAACACCTAGTTTTATCGTTCATAAATATGTATAAACATGGTTTTGAGTTCATTTAATTGAAAATTTTGAAATTTTTTACTAGAATTGGGTATTCAGTATATAAGACTAGGGCTGTTCTTTATTATCAGAGAGCACTAGATTCTAATACAACTACTGCTTTACTAGTATTTCTAATGGTAACCAAGTGTATAAAGTAAAAAATTTTAAAATTCCGAAAGAGTTTAACCTCTTCCCACACTTAAGATCTTGCAATGCCCTCATTTGCAAGAAATCAGTAACAATTTAAATTATTGAGGGTGATTTAGCGTAGAAAAATGATTAAATTTTACCAAAGTTTCCAAACATATTGTTGTTTGTGTTGAATGATAAATGGTGCACATCATTTGTTCATTCCGTCTTGTTGTTATTTCACATATATTTTGCATCTTGTCGTCAAAATTAGTTGCTTTTGCTGAACTTAATGCCAGTCTTTAAAAATGCGTTGTTTTACCCTGTTGTGTACATAAGATAAACTGCAAACATATATACATATTTTTGAAGTTTGGTATATTACCCCACATTCAAAAATTATTAAAATCTAATAATAAAAGTTAGAAAATTATAAAAACTATTACAATATTAACATAAGTATTAAATGTATCAACATTACAAATAATAAAATAAATAAAACTAAGTAGACTAGGGATGATACTGATACCAGTAGGGGTTCCATGCATAACCGTATGTGTTATAAAATGCTTCAGCTGGGTTATAAGTAGGATACGGCGGTTGCATCTCTATAGACCAGGGAGGAAATATGGGCGATGGAGTAGGAATATAGTTTCTACCTACATGTTGGCAATGAGCTATGATTTGGTTTTGATGAACTTGCCAATCTTTAAATGCTCTATGTCTAGCATTTTCATACTCTTGTGAAGCTATAAACCTTTGCATTTCTGTCATTTCATTTCCCCCTCCCACATTACCTGGCTGTTGGTTTCTCTCAATCTGTAGATGTCTACCATTATATCGTACTGCGGCGTTATTTCGCCTCTTCAAAACTTTAGCACCATGGTATACATTTAAACCAATTGTATCGTGGGGTTCTGGTTCTTCGATTAATAATCCCCCCGACTTATATCCACATTGAGATACTCAGCAATTAATGTAATAAATATACCACCTCCTATTATGCTATGCGGTCTCATCCCCCTAACCATAGCTGATAAATAATAACCCACACAATAAGGTATACTTACAGCGCTTTGTGGGTCTCGAATACATATGTGGTAAAACAAATCCTGTTCATTTACCTTTTCCTTATTCTTACCTCGTTGTGTAATCGAATTGGCTAAAAACCTATGAATTACTCTTAACTCAGCTCTATCTATATCCAAATAAGAGTAATTTCCCCCTTTAAATCGGTGATGGCTAGTCATTTGACTCCATACACCATGCGTATCAAAATTTTCATCAATTTTCCTACCGTTCAATATCAACCCTCTACAATCGGCAGATGCTAACTCCTCAGGTGTATATATACGTAAGGCCTGAGCCATGTCTAGTAAAGACATGTGGTGCATCGAACCTCCTAACAAAAATCTAATAAAAGATCGATCGGTTAAACTAGCTACCCGATCATTTATTTCTATACTACACAATAATTCTTCACACCATACTTTATATACAGGTCTACGCATGTTGAATAAACGTACCCAATCGTTAAAAGTAGAATTACCATACCTCTGTGCAAGTAATTCCCTAATTGGCTCGGCTAATTCTACGGCTTCTAACGGTGCCCATTCTATTATCCTAGGTACTTCAACAACTTTAGAATGAAGAGTATGCAAGCCCCTTTGGTATTTTGGATAATCTATCCAACATCTGTCAAATCTCAAGTTCGGGTGCAAATCTTCCAAGTGCATATCTGAAAATGTCATAACTGGATGAGGTATATCTTGTTTATAATAGCTATCAACATCCTATTGTTCCGCATTCTCAGGAGGAGCATTACGAGCTTGGGATGAAGATTCACCCCTTTCAGTCTGCAAAACACATCAAACACAATTTTTGTGCATCCAAATATGCATTAGTGTCAGCAAAATCATCAATCAAAATAATTACAATGACATGTTCAATTTATATCAAACTTATGCTTATTTTCATATTTTTATCAAATCTACACTTTTTCAAATAAGCATATACGAAAATGTTCGCCAAGTTCATAAGCATTCAACTCAAATAACATGTCAAAATAATCATTACTAGCAATTAAACAAGTTTTAAATGGCATTATCTCTCAAAAATCAAGTTCATGAATTTTAGACTTGAAAAAGTCTACTTTAATTCTCAAAAATCATGTTTAGGCTCAAAGTTTGGATCATTTAACTACCTAAACATGTTACACTACTTAATTTAGCAACAATTCATGACAAAAATCTGCCATAACCTGTTTATATCAAAAAGCCTCAAATTTGCTCAAGAACACAAACCCTAGATTACGCAAAATTTGAAGTTTAAGGCTTCTAATCATGTTAAATAGCATCAATCTAGGTTATACAAGCATAATACATAAGCAATTTAAGCATAATTACACTAAAAAGCATCAAAATCGAATTGGGTATAAAATTGTTCAAGAACACTAATTTTCGGATTAAATGGTGTTTAGGTGTAGAAATTTACCGTTTTTCTTGAGTAATTCCTTGATAGCATCCTTCTCAACATGATTTTGTGAAAGATTTGATGAAAAATGGTCAAAAATTACGAATTTTGTGTGTGTTTTTCGGGTGTTTTTCGCAGTTATTTGGGTTGTTTGTGTTGGGACTGATCAGTTCTGCGTATATATTTTTTTTCTGAATTTTGGTCTCTCCGCGACTTGCGGTGTTTTTGTTCTTCAAACTCCGTGAGTCACGGCGTTTGGTTTTTTTTTTTTTAATAAGCCTTAACTTATAAAACAAATATAAAATAAATTTAAAATTTTGTTTTCCTTTGTTTTAGGATGAGGTCGTTTCGGATCGATGTCCTAGTCCGTCCTTCGACAAAATTTTAAAATTTGTCTTTTTCAAGCGATTGTTTTAAAAGCTTAGATTTTTGGGTTTTTTAATATTTTTGGCATACTTTAATTCAATAAGATTAAAAATAATGATAATAAAAGTTCTCGTCCCTCCCTCGGGTAAAGCAATTTCGGTTCAATGACCTAGTCTTCAACTTACGACGAATTTTTTAAAAATCATATTTTTAACTTAAGGAAATAAAGTAAATTTTTGTTTTTAAATTCACACCAAACTTAAATTTAAAATGCATAAAATTAAAAATTCACACCAAACTTAATTTATATTTTTGTTTTTATACATACAAACTTAAAAATATCAATTGTTCAAATATTTACAATTTTAAATATATTAATTTAAAAAGTTTACAATATTAATTTAAGATTTATATATTAATTTTAAAAACATGGTAAAAATAAAATTAAAAATCTTTTTGGCTTTTATCCCACTTTAATCAATCAAATATTATCAAAAATATGCGCCCCTCTTTTCGGTAAAGTAATTTCGGTTCCATGACCCAATTTAACTCATGACGAATTTTTAAAATATTTTGGGTTGATTGATTAAAGATATTTATACCTCAAGAATAAACGTTAAATTTCGCAGTGATGTAATAAATTTTTGTATGATATCAATAATTTCGGTCGCCAAACCTAATTTTATTCAATACCAATTTAATACTTTATAGCGAACAAATTAGCGTTTATTATCAAAAGGTTAAAAATAAAAATAAAAATAAAAACTGTACAGACTTACCTGTGAGATAGTATTCTTAGTGATATGATCTATCCCATTCATAAGATAGTCGGTTTAATTGGTTTTCCATGGCTACATATGCGTAACTGAAATGTCCCGTTCTTATTGATTAAAAACGTTCCATATTAATTGATTTCGTTGCGAGGTTTTGACCTCTATATGAGACGTTTTTCAAAGACTGCATTCATTTTAAAACAAACCATAACCTTTATTTCATCAATAAAGGTTTAAAAAGCTTTATGTAGATTATCAAATAATGATAATCTAAAATATCCTGTTTACACACGACCATTACATAATGGTTTACAATACAAATATGTTACAACAAAATAAGTTTCTTGAATGCAGTTTTTACACAATATCATACAAGCATGGACTCCAAATCTCGTCCTTATTTAAGTATGCGACAGCGGAAGCTCTTAATAATCACCTGAGAATAAACATGCTTAAAACGTCAACAAAAATGTTGGTGAGTTATAGGTTTAACCTATATATATCAAATCATAATAATAGACCACAAGATTTCATATTTCAATACACATCCCATACATAGAGATAAAAATCATTCATATGGTGAACACCAGGTAACCGACATTAACAAGATGCATATATAAGAATATCCCCATCATTCCGGGACACCCTTCGGATATGATATAAATTTCGAAGTACTAAAGCATCCGGTACTTTGGATGGGGTTTGTTAGGCCCAATAGATCTATCTTTAGGATTCGCGTCAATTAGGGTGTCTGTTCCCTAATTCTTAGATTACCTGACTTAATAAAAAGAGGCATATTCGATTTCGATAATTCAACCATAGAATGTAGTTTCACGTACTTGTGTCTATTTTGTAAATCATTTATAAAACCTGCATGTATTCTCATCCCAAAAATATTAGATTTTAAAAGTGGGACTATAACTCACTTTCACAGATTTTTACTTCGTCGAGAAGTAAGACTTGGCCACTGGTTGATTCACGAACCTATAACAATATATAAATATATATCAAAGTATGTTCAAAATATATTTACAACACTTTTAATATATTTTGATGTTTTAAGTTTATTAAGTCAGCTGTCCTCGTTAGTAACCTACAACTAGTTGTCCACAGTTAGATATACAGAAATAAATTGATAAATATTATCTTGAATCAATCCACGACCCAGTGTATACGTATCTCAGTATTGATCACAACTCAAACTATATATATTTTGGAATCAACCTCAACCCTGTATAGCTAACTCCAACATTCACATATAGAGTGTCTATGGTTGTTCCGAAATATATATAGATGTGTCGACATGATAGGTCGAAACATTGTATATGTGTCTATGGTATCTCAAGATTACATAATATACAATACAAGTTGATTAAGTTATGGTTGGAATAGATTTGTTACCAATTTTCACGTAGCTAAAATGAGAAAAATTATCCAATCTTGTTTTACCCATAACTTCTTCATTTTAAATTCGTTTTGAGTGAATCAAATTGCTATGGTTTCATATTGAACTCTATTTTATGAATCTAAACAGAAAAAGTATAGGTTTATAGTCAGAAAAATAAGTTACAAGTCGTTTTTGTAAAGGTAGTCATTTCAGTCGAAAGAACGACGTCTAGATGACCATTTTAGAAAACATACTTCCACTTTGAGTTTAACTATAATTTTTGGATATAGTTTCATGTTAATAATAAAAATCATTTTCTCAGAATAACAACTTTTAAATCAAAGTTTATCATAGTTTTTAATTAACTAACCCAAAACAGCCCGCGGTGTTACTACGACGGCGTAAATCCGGTTTTACGGTGTTTTTCGTGTTTCCAGGTTTTAAATCATTAAGTTAGCATATCATATAGATATAGAACATGTGTTTAGTTGATTTTAAAAGTCAAGTTAGAAGGATTAACTTTTGTTTGCGAACAAGTTTAGAATTAACTAAACTATGTTCTAGTGATTACAAGTTTAAACCTTCGAATAAGATAGCTTTATATGTATGAATTGAATGATGTTATGAACATCATTACTATCTTAAGTTCCTTGGATAAACCTACTGGAAAAGAGAAAAATGGATCTAGCTTCAACGGATCCTTGGATGGCTCGAAGTTCTTGAAGCAGAATCATGACACGAAAATAAGTTCAAGTAAGATCATCACTTGAAATAAGATTGTTATAGTTATAGAAATTGAACCAAAGTTTGAATATGATTATTACCTTGTATTAGAATTATAACCTACTGTAAGAAACAAAGATTTCTTGAGGTTTGATGATCACCTTACAAGATTGGAAGTGAGTTAGCAAACTTGAAAGTATTCTTGATTTTATGTAACTAGAACTTGTAGAATATATGAAGAACGCTTAGAACTTGAAGATAGAACTTGAGAGAGATCAATTAGATGAAGAAAATTGAATAATGAAAGTGTTTGTAGGTGTTTTTGGTCGTTGGTGTATGGATTAGATATAAAGGATATGTAATTTTGTTTTCATGTAAATAAGTCATGAATGATTACTCATATTTTTGTAATTTTATGAGATATTTCATGCTAGTTGCCAAATGATGGTTTCCACATGTGTTAGGTGACTCACATGGGCTGCTAAGAGCTGATCATTGGAGTGTATATACCAATAGTACATACATCTAAAAGCTGTGTATTGTACGAGTACGAATACGGGTGCATACGAGTAGAATTGTTGATGAAACTGAACGAGGATGTAATTGTAAGCATTTTTGTTAAGTAGAAGTATTTTGATAAGTGTATTTAAGTCTTTCAAAAGTATATAAATACATATTAAAACACTACATGTATATACATTTTAACTGAGTCGTTAAGTCATCGTTAGTCGTTACATGTAAGTGTTGTTTTGAAACCTTTAGGTTAACGATCTTGTTAAATGTTGTTAACCCAATGTTTATAATATAAAATGAGATTTTAAATTATTATATTATCATGATATTATCATGTATGAATACCTCTTAATATGATATATATACATTAAATGTCTTTACAACGATAATCGTTACATATATGTCTCGTTTAAAAATCATTAAGTTAGTAGTCTTGTTTTTACATATGTAGTTCATTGTTAATATACTTAATGATATGTTTACTTATCATAGTATCATGTTAACTATATATATATATATATCCATATATATGTCATCATATAGTTTTTACAAGTTTTAACGTTCGTGAATCACCGGTCAACTTGGGTGGTCAATTGTCTATATGAAACATATTTCAATTAATCAAGTCTTAACAAGTTTGATTGCTTAACATGTTGGAAATATTTAATCATGTAAATATCAATCTCAATTAATATATATAAACATGGAAAAGTTCGGGTCACTACAGTACTTACCCGTTAAATAAATTTCGTCCCGAAATTTTAAGCTGTTGAAGGTGTTGACGAATCTTCTGGAAATAGATGCGGGTATTTCTTCTTCATCTGATCTTCACGCTCCCAGGTGAACTCGGGTCCTCTACGAGCATTCCATCGAACCTCAACAATTGGTATCTTGTTTTGCTTAAGTCTTTTAACCTCACGATCCATTATTTTGACGGGTTCTTCGATGAATTGAAGTTTTTCGTTGATTTGGATTTCATCTAACGGAATAGTGAGATCTTCTTTAGCAAAACATTTCTTCAAATTCGAGACTTGAAAAGTGTTATGTACAGCCGCGAGTTGTTGAGGTAACTCAAGTCGGTAAGCTACTGGTCCGACACGATCAATAATCTTGAATGGTCCAATATACCTTGGATTTAATTTCCCTCGTTTACCAAATCGAACAACTCCTTTCCAAGGTGCAACTTTAAGCATGACCATCTCTCCAATTTCAAATTCTATATCTTTTCTTTTAATGTCAGCGTAGCTCTTTTGTCGACTTTGGGCGGTTTTCAACCGTTGTTGAATTTGGATGATCTTCTCGGTAGTTTCTTGTATAATCTCCGAACCCGTAATCTGTCTATCCCCCACTTCACTCCAACAAATCGGAGACCTGCGCTTTCTACCATAAAGTGCTTTAAACGGCGCCATCTCAATGCTTGAATGGTAGCTGTTGTTGTAGGAAAATTCTGCTAACGGTAGATGTCGATCCCAACTGTTTCCGAAATCAATAACACATGCTCGTAGCATGTCTTCAAGCGTTTGTATCGTCCTTTCGCTCTGCCCATCAGTTTGTGGATGATAAGCAGTACTCATGTCTAGACAAGTTCCTAATGCTTGCTGTAATGTCTGCCAGAATCTTGAAATAAATCTGCCATCCCTATCAGAGATAATAGAGATTGGTATTCCATGTCTGGAGACGACTTCCTTCAAATACAGTCGTGCTAACTTCTCCATCTTGTCATCTTCTCTTATTGGCAGGAAGTGTGCTGATTTGGTGAGACGATCAACTATTACCCAAATAGTATCAAAACCACTTGCAGTCCTTGGCAATTTAGTGATGAAATCCATGGTAATATTTTCCCATTTCCATTCCGGGATTTCGGGTTGTTGAAGTAGACCTGATGGTTTCTGATGCTCAGCTTTGACCTTAGAACACGTCAAACATTCTCCTACGTATTTAGCAACATCGGCTTTCATACCCGGCCACCAAAAATGTTTCTTGAGATCCTTGTACATCTTCCCCGTTCCAGGATGTATTGAGTATCTGGTTTTATGAGCTTCTCTAAGTACCATTTCTCTCATATCTCCAAATTTTGGTACCCAAATCCTTTCAGCCCTATACCGGGTTCCGTCTTCCCGGATATTAAGATGCTTCTCCGATCCTTTGGGTATTTCATCCTTTAAATTTCCCTCTTTTAAAACTCCTTGTTGCGCCTCCTTTATTTGAGTAGTAAGGTTATTATGAATCATTATATTCATAGATTTTACTCGAATGGGTTCTCTGTCCTTCCTGCTCAAGGCATCGGCTACCACATTTGCCTTCCCCGGGTGGTAACGAATCTCAAAGTCGTAATCATTCAACAATTCAATCCACCTACGCTGCCTCATATTCAGTTGTTTCTGATTAAATATGTGTTGAAGACTTTTGTGGTCGGTATATATAATACTTTTGACCCCATATAAGTAGTGCCTCCAAGTCTTTAATGCAAAAACAACCGCGCCTAATTCCAAATCATGCGTCGTATAATTTTGTTCGTGAATCTTCAATTGTCTAGACGCATAAGCAATCACCTTCGTTCGTTGCATTAATACACAACCGAGACCTTGCTTTGATGCGTCATAATAAATCACAAAATCATCATTCCCTTCAGGCAATGACAATATAGGTGCCGTAGTTAGCTTTTTCTTCAATAACTGAAACGCTTTCTCTTGTTCATCATTCCATTCAAATTTCTTCCCTTTATGCGTTAATGCAGTCAAGGGTTTTGCTATTCTGGAAAAGTCTTGGATGAACCTTCTGTAGTAACCAGCTAGTCCTAAAAACTGGCGTATGTGTTTCGGAGTTTTTGGGGTTTCCCACTTTTCAACAGTTTCTATCTTTGCCGGATCCACCTTAATACCTTCTTTGTTCACTATGTGACCGAGGAATTGAACTTCTTCCAACCAAAATGCACACTTTGAAAACTTAGCGTACAATTCTTCCTTCCTCAATACTTCTAACACCTTTCTCAAATATTCACCGTGTTCTTGGTCATTCTTTGAGTAAATAAGTATCTCATCAATGAAAACAATGACAAACTTGTCAAGGTATGGTCCACACACTCGGTTCATAAGGTCCATGAACACAGCTGGTGCATTAGTTAAACCAAACGGCATGACCATAAACTCGTAATGACCGTAACGTGTTCTAAAAGCAGTCTTTGGAATATCAACTTCTTTCACCCGCATTTGATGATACCCGGAACGTAAGTCAATCTTTGAATAAACAGACGAGCCTTGTAGTTGATCAAATAAGTCGTCGATTCTCGGTAGTGGGTAGCGGTTCTTGATGGTAAGTTTGTTCAACTCTCGGTAGTCGATACACAACCTGAATGTACCATCTTTCTTCTTGACAAACAAAACAGGAGCTCCCCACGGTGATGTGCTTGGTCGAATGAAACCACGCTCTAAAAGTTCTTGTAATTGGCTTTGTAGTTCTTTCATCTCGCTGGGTGCGAGTCTGTAAGGAGCACGAGCTATTGGTGCAGCTCCTGGTACAAGATCTATTTGAAATTCAACGGATCGATGTGGGGGTAATCCCGGTAATTCTTTCGGAAATACTTCGGGAAATTCTTTTGCAATGGGAACATCATTGATGCTCTATTCTTCAGTTTGTACTTTCTCGACGTGTGCTAGAACAGCATAGCAACCTTTTCTTATTAGTTTTTGTGCCTTCAAATTACTAATAAGATGTAGCTTCGTGTTGCCCTTTTCTCCGTACACCATTAAGGGTTTTCCTTTTTCTCGTATAATGCGAATTGCATTTTTGTAACAAACGATCTCTGCTTTCACTTCTTTCAACCAGTCCATACCGATTATCACATCAAAACTCCCTAACTCTACTAGTATCAAATCAATCTTAAATGTTTCGCTAACCAGTTTAATTTCTCGATTCCGACATATATTATCTGCTGAAATTAATTTACCATTTGCTAATTCGAGTAAAAATTTACTATCCAAAGGCGTCAATGGACAACTTAATTTAGCACAAAAATCTCTACTCATATAGCTTCTATCCGCACCCGAATCAAATAAAACGTAAGCAGATTTATTGTCAATAAGAAACGTACCCGTAACAAGCTCCGGGTCTTCCTGTGCCTCTGCCGCATTAATATTGAAAACTCTTCCGCGGCCTTGTCCATTCGTGTTCTCCTGGTTCGGGCAATTTCTAATAATGTGGCCCGGTTTTCCACATTTATAACAAACTACATTGGCATAACTTGCTCCGACACTACTTGCTCCGCCATTACTCGTTCCGATACCATTTGTTCCTTTCGTTCTATTAACTCCTGGTCCGTAGACCTCACACTTCACCGCACTATGACCATTTCTTTTACACTTGTTGCAAAATTTGGTGCAGAACCCCGAGTGATACTTTTCACACCTTTGGCATAGCTGCTTCTGATTGTTGTTGTTGTTGCGGTTATTATTGTTGTTGGGATGATTGTTGTAGTTGCTGTTGTTGTTGTTGGGCCGTTTGTTGTAGTTGCGATTGATGTTGCGATTGTTGGGATAATTGTTGCGATTATTGTTGTAATTGCTGTTGTTGTTGTATTGGTGATTCTTATCACCATTTTCCTCCCACTTTCTTTTGACTTGTTTCACATTGACCTCTTCAGCAGTCTGTTCTTTAATTCTTTCTTCAATCTGGTTCACTAGTTTGTGAGCCATTCTACATGCCTGTTGTATGGAGGTGGGCTCGTGTGAACTTATATCTTCTTGGATTCTTTCCAGTAATCCTTTCACAAACGCGTCGATCTTCTCTTCCTCATCTTCGAATGCTCCCGGACACAATAGGCACAATTCTGTGAATCGTCTTTCGTACGTGGTAATATCAAATCCTTGGGTTCGTAACCCTCTAAGTTATGTCTTGAGCTTATTGACCTCGGTTCTGGGACGGTACTTCTCGTTCATCAAGTGCTTGAATGCTGACCACGGTAGTGCGTACGCATCGTCTTGTCCCACTTGCTCTAGATAGGTATTCCACCATGTTAACGCAGAACCTGTGAAGGTATGCGTAGCGTACTTCACTTTGTCCTCTTCAGTACACTTACTTATGGCAAACACCGATTCGACCTTCTCGGTCCACCGTTTTAACCCGATCGGTCCTTCGGTTCCATCAAATTCCAAAGGTTTGCAGGCAGTGAATTCTTTGTAGGTGCATCCTACACGATTTTCTGTACTGCTAGATCCAAGGTTATTGTTGGTATGTAGCGCAGCCTGTACTGCGGCTATGTTTGAAGCTAGAAAAGTACGGAATTCCTCTTCATTCATATTCACGGTGTGTCGAGTAGTCGGTGCCATTTCCTTCAAAATAGTTAAATGGAACAAGTTAATCATACAGAATATTAAGAGTAGTTAATAGTATTTCGTAGCATAATATGAACTCATTTATAAAAGTTTTTTCTTCATATTAGCGTTTTATAAGTTTAAATTCGGGTAGTACCTACCCGTTAAGTTCATACTTAGTAGCTAATATACAATTCAACTACTACAATTCTATATGAAAAACTGATTATAATAATATTTCGCATTCAAACTTTTACACAATATTTTACAAACTTACAATACCGCTTATTTTACATATAGCATGAAATATTGCACACGATAAATTTGATACAAGATGGTTGTGAAGATAATTCTAGCTAGTACACAAGTCGTTCAGCAAAGGCAATAAAGACACGTAATTCATACGTCCAGAAACAAGTCATGCATTCTGGTTTTACTAGGATTACTTCCCATCCTTGGTCTTGTGGAACATAACTGTTATGGCCGTTAATAAGACAGCGTGTTGTAACGTCGTCAAAGGGACGAGGGTTACGTAATGTCCAACAGTCCCGTAACAATCTAAAAACCTCATTTCTTACCCCAATTACCGACTCCGTCACTTGTGGGAACGTTTTGTTTAATAGTTGTAGCCCGATGTTCTTGTTCTCACTTTGGTGAGAAGCGAACATTACTAAGCATAACATGCTTCTTTATGTTGCATGTTAGCCGCTTTTTCTAAATCACGAAGTCCAATATTCGGATATATTGAGTCAAAATAATTTCTTAACCCATTGCGTAAAATAGCATTTGGGTTCCCCGCAATATATGCGTCAAAGTAAACACATCGTAACTTATGGATTTCCCAATGTGATATCCCCCATCTTTCTAACGAAAGCCTTTTATAAACCAAGGCATTCTTGGAACGTTCTTCAAATGTCTTACAAACTGATCTCGCCTTAAATAGTTGTGCCGAAGAATTCTGACCGACTCTAGACAAGATTTCATCAATCATGTCTCCGGGTAGGTCTCTTAAAATATTGGGTTGTCTATCCATTTTTTGTTTTTATACTGTAAAATAGACAAGAGTTAGATTCATAAAAAAAAATACTTATTAATACAAACAATTTTTACATATATCATAAAGCATAAGCACACTATATTACATATATTACACCACACGAATACAACTATCTTATTCCGACTCACTTGTTTCTTCTTCTTCGGTTTTGGTTCGTTTTGCCAAGTTTCTAGGGATATATGATGTTCCCCTAATACGAGCCGTCGTTTTCCACATTGGTTTAGAAAAACCTGGTGGTTTAGAGGTTCCCGGGTCATTGTTACAACTTAAGGACTTCGGGGGTTGACGATACATATAAAGTTCATCGGGGTTGGAATTAGATTTCTCTATTTTTATGCCCTTTCCCTTATTATTTTCTTTTGCCTTTTTAAATTCAGTTGGGGTAATTTCTATAACATCATCGGAATTCTCGTCGGAATCCGATTCATCGGAGAATTGGTAATCCTCCCAATATTTTGCTTCCTTGGTGGAAACACCATTGACCATAATTAACCTTGGTCGGTTGGTTGAGGATTTTCTTTTACTTAACCGTTTTATTATTTCCCCCACCGGTTCTATTTCTTCAACCGGTTCCGATTCTTCTTCCGGTTCCGATTCTTCTTCCGGTTCCGACTCTTCTTCCGGTTCCTCTTCGGGAACTTGTGAATCAGTCCACGAATCATTCCAATTTACATTTGACTCTTCATTATTATTAGGTGAGTCAATGGGACTTGTTCTAGAGGTAGACATCTATCACATAATATCAAACGCGTTAAGAGATTAATATATCACATAATATTCACATGTTAAAAATATATAGTTTCCAACAAAATTTGTTAAGCAATCATTTTTCAAGTAAACACGGTCGAAGTCCAGACTCACTAATGCATCCTAACAAACTCGATAAGACACACTAATGCAAAATTCTGGTTCTCTAAGACCAATGCTCGGATACCAACTGAAATGTCCCGTTCTTATTGATTAAAAACGTTCCATATTAATTGATTTCGTTGCGAGGTTTTGACCTCTTTATGAGACGTTTTTCAAAGACTGCATTCATTTTAAAACAAACCATAACCTTTATTTCATCAATAAAGGTTTAAAAAGCTTTATGTAGATTATCAAATAATGATAATCTAAAATATCCTGTTTACACACGACCATTACATAATGGTTTACAATACAAATATGTTACAACAAAATAAGTTTCTTGAATGCAGTTTTTACACAATATCATACAAGCATGGACTCCAAATCTCGTCCTTATTTAAGTATGCGACAGCGGAAGCTCTTAATAATCACCTGAGAATAAACATGCTTAAAACGTCAACAAAAATGTTGGTGAGTTATAGGTTTAACCTATATATATCAAATCATAATAATAGACCACAATATTTCATATTTCAATACACATCCCATACATAGAGATAAAAATCATTCATATGGTGAACACCTGGTAACCGACATTAACAAGATGCATATATAAGAATATCCCCATCATTCCGGGACACCCTTCGGATATGATATAAATTTCGAAGTACTAAAGCATCCGGTACTTTGGATGGGGTTTGTTAGGCCCAATAGATCTATCTTTAGGATTCGCGTCAATTAGGGTGTCTGTTCCCTAATTCTTAGATTACCAGACTTAATAAAAAGAGGCATATTCGATTTCGATAATTCAACCATAGAATGTAGTTTCACGTACTTGTGTCTATTTTGTAAATCATTTATAAAACCTGCATGTATTCTCATCCCAAAAATATTAGATTTTAAAAGTGGGACTATAACACACTTTCACAGATTTTTACTTCGTCGAGAAGTAAGACTTGGCCACTGGTTGATTCACGAACCTATAACAATATATACATATATATCAAAGTATGTTCAAAATATATTTACAACACTTTTAATATATTTTGATGTTTTAAGTTTATTAAGTCAGCTGTCCTCGTTAGTAACCTACAACTAGTTGTCCACAGTTAGATATACAGAAATAAATTGATAAATATTATCTTGAATCAATCCACGACCCAGTGTATACGTATCTCAGTATTGATCACAACTCAAACTATATATATTTTGGAATCAACCTCAACCCTGTATAGCTAACTCCAACATTCACATATAGAGTGTCTATGGTTGTTCCGAAATATATATAGATGTGTCGACATGATAGGTCAAAACATTGTATACGTGTCTATGGTATCTCAAGATTACATAATATACAATACAAGTTGATTAAGTTATGGTTGGAATAGATTTGTTACCAATTTTCACGTAGCTAAAATGAGAAAAATTATCCAATCTTGTTTTACCCATAACTTCTTCATTTTAAATCCGTTTTGAGTGAATCAAATTGCTATGGTTTCATATTGAACTCAATTTTATGAATCTAAACATAAAAAATATTGGTTTATAGTCGGAAAAATAAGTTACAAGTCATTTTTGTAAAGGTAGTCATTTCAGTCGAAAGAACGACGTCTAGATGACCATTTTAGAAAACATACTTCCACTTTGAGTTTAACTATAATTTTTGGATATAGTTTCATGTTCATAATAAAAATCATTTTCTCAGAATAACAACTTTTAAATCAAAGTTTATCATAGTTTTTAATTAACTAACCCAAAACAGCCCGCGGTGTTACTACGACGGCGTAAATTCGGTTTTACGGTGTTTTTCGTGTTTCCAGGTTTTAAATCATTAAGTTAGAATATCATATAGATATAGAACATGTGTTTAGTTGATTTTAAAAGTCAAGTTAGAAGGATTAACTTTTGTTTGCGAACAAGTTTAGAATTAACTAAACTATGTTCTAGTGATTACAAGTTTAAACCTTCGAATAAGATAGCTTTATATGTATGAATTGAATGATGTTATGAACTTAATTACTACCTTAAGTTCCTTGGATAAACCTACTGGAAAAGCGAAAAATAGATCTAGCTTCAACGGATCCTTGGATGGCTCGAAGTTCTTGAAGCAGAATCATGACACGAAAACAAGTTCAAGTAAGATCATCACTTGAAATAAGATTGTTATAGTTATAGAAATTGAACCAAAGTTTGAATATGATTATTACCTTGTATTAGAATGATAACCTACTGTAAGAAACAAAGATTTCTTGAGGTTTGATGATCACCTTACAAGATTGGAAGTGAGCTAGCAAACTTGAAAGTATTCTTGATTTTATGTAACTAGAACTTGTAGAATATATGAAGAACGCTTAGAACTTGAAGATAGAACTTGAGAGAGATCAATTAGATGAAGAAAATTGAATAATGAAAGTGTTTGTAGGTGTTTTTGGTCGTTGGTGTATGGATTAGATATAAAGGATATGTAATTTTGTTTTCATGTAAATAAGTCATGAATGATTACTCATATTTTTGTAATTTTATGAGATATTTCATGCTAGTTGCCAAATGATGGTTCCCACATGTGTTAGGTGACTCACATGGGCTGCTAAGAGCTGATCATTGGAGTGTATATACCAATAATACATACATCTAAAAGCTGTGTATTGTACGAGTACGAATACGGGTGCATACGAGTAGAATTGTTGATGAAACTGAACGAGGATGTAATTGTAAGCATTTTTGTTAAGTAGAAGTATTTTGATAAGTGTATTGAAGTCTTTCGAAAGTGTATAAATACATATTAAAACACTACATGTATATACATTTTAACTGAGTCGTTAAGTCATCGTTAGTCGTTACATGTAAGTGTTGTTTTGAAACCTTTAGGTTAACGATCTTGTTAAATGTTGTTAACCCAATGTTTATAATATCAAATGAGATTTTAAATTATTATATTATCATGATATTATCATGTATGAATACCTCTTAATATGATATATATACATTAAATGTCTTTACAACGATAATCGTTACATATATGTCTCGTTTAAAAATCATTAAGTTAGTAGTCTTGTTTTTACATATGTAGTTCATTGTTAATATACTTAATGATATGTTTACTTATCATAGTATCATGTTAACTATATATATATCCATATATATGTCATCATATAGTTTTTACAAGTTTTAACGTTCGTGAATCACCGGTCAACTTGGGTGGTCAATTGTCTATATGAAACATATTTCAATTAATCAAGTCTTAACAAGTTTGATTGCTTAACATGTTGGAAATATTTAATCATGTAAATATCAATCTCAATTAATATATATAAACATGGAAAAGTTCGGGTCACTACAGTAACCTCGAGCATTCAGTGTTTTTTCTTCTAAACATATGAACGGTCCATCTCTGCATAAAGTAACAAATTCGGTGTTTGAATAGGTTTGATTATTTGAACATTTACCTCCATGTGACCATTTTCCGCATTTGTGACATTTTTCAAGGTGTCGTGCTCTTCTTTTCGCTGCGGATTTTGATTTTCCTTTACCAAATTGTAACTTATTATCTTCGCATCTGGATTCTTTTCTTACTCCGTCCAATCTTTCTCTGACTACTGATACTAGCTCACTCGGAAGTGTGTCATTATTACGTTTAGTGATCAAAGCATGTAGCATTAGACCATGGTTTAGTTCACAGGAAGTCTTCATTTCGTAAAAACCTAAAAAAAATAAAAATTCAGAATGGGGGGAGAAGACTAGTTCTTTAGGGTCTGCTAGGGAAAGACCATTCGGGTTCCATTTTCGAGAACTACACGAAAACAGACAATCTAACTCTAACAGAAATACATAAAATCCTTAAAAGACTTGATTCTCCCCACACTTAGTTAGCCGTGGTATCGAAATTGTGATTAACTTCGGATTCGACTTCCATTGGACTATCTATGTAGTGTTTAACTCTGTGACCATTAACCTTAAACTCAATCCCATTTGAATTTATTAATTCTACTATTCCGTATGGGAAAACTCTTTTGACTATGAATGGTCCAGACCATCTTGATTTTAATTTTCCAGGAAATAGCTTGAATCGTGAATTAAAAAGAAGAACTCTGTCTCCTTCTTTAAATTCTTTTGAACTTCTGATTCTTTTATCATGCCATTTCTTTGTTCTTTCTTTATAGATTATCTAATTTTCGTATGCTTCATGTCTTAATTCTTCTAATTCGTTTAGTTGACTTAACTGTAGACGTCCAGCTTCATGTAAATCAAGATTACATGTCTTCAAAGCCCAAAATGCTTTGTGTTCAATTTCTACTGGAAGATGACATGCTTTTCCATAAACAAGTCTAAAAGGTGTGGTTCCAATTGGAGTTTTGTAGGCTGTTCTAAAAGCCCAGAGTGCATCCTCTAATTTAATGGACCATTCCTTCGGATTTGATCCTACAGTTTTCTCTAGAATACGTTTTAAAGCTCGGTTAGTATTTTCAACTTGTCCACTTGTCTGGGGATGATAAGCAGTGGAGATTTTATGAGTTACTCCATATCTTTTAAGAATTTTCTCAAGTTGATTATTACAGAAATGAGTTCCCCGATCACTTATTAAAGCTTTCGGTGTTCCAAACCTTGCAAAAAGACGTTATAAAAAATTGACTACAACTCGTGCATCGTTAGTTGGGAGAGCTTGTGCTTCCGCCCATTTAGATACATAATCAATGGCTACGAGAATATAGAGATTATTATGAGATTTTGGAAATGGACCCATAAAGTCAATACCCCAAATGTCAAATACTTCACATACTTGAATGACATTATGTGGCATTTCATCACGTTGACTTATTTTTTCGGTCCTTTGACAAGCATCACAGGATTTGCAAAGAAGGTGTGCGTCTTTGTAAATTGTAGGCCAATAGAATCCAGCATCATAAACTTTTCTTGCTGTTAGTTGAGGCTCATAATGTAGGACCCGAACTTTTCCATGTTTATATATATATTAAATGAAATTGTTATTTACATGATTAAGTGTTTCCAACATGTTAAGCAATCAAACTTGTTAAGACTTGATTAATTGAAATAGGTTTCATATAGACAATTGACCACCCAAGTTGACCGGTGATTCACGAAAGTTAAAACTTGTAAAAACTATACGATGGCATATATATGGTTATATATATAGTTAACATGATTTTATTATAAGTATGTATCTCATTAGGTATTTTAACAATGAGTTATATACATAAAAATGAGACTATTAATTTAAGAAACTTGAAAACGATATATATAACGATTATCGTTATAACAACGTCTTACTAGGTACATATGAATCATATTAAGATATTGATACACTTGGTTAATTATGTTAAATGATAAGTAAATATATTATTAAGTGTATTAACAATGAAATATATATGTAAAAATAAGACTACTAACTTAATGATTTCGAAACGAGACATATATGTAACGATTATCGTTGTAACGACATTTAACTGTATATACATCATACAAAGATATATTATATATCATAATATCATGATAATATAACAATTTAACATCTCATTTGTTATAATAAACAATGGGTTAACAACATTCAACAAGATCGTTAACCTAAAGGTTTCAAAACAACATTTACATGTAACGACTAACGATGACATAACGACTCAGTTAAAATGTATATACATGTAGTGTTTTAATATGTATTCATACACTTTTGAAAGACTTCAAGACACTTATCAAAATACTTCTACTTAACAAAAATTCTTACAATTACATCCTCGTTCAGTTTCATCAACAATTCTACTCGTATGCACCCGTATTCGTACTCGTACAATTCACAGCTTTTAGATGTATGTACTATTGGTATATACACTCCAATGATCAGATCTTTTAGCAGCCCATGTGAGTCACCTAACACATGTGGGAACCATCATTTGGCAACTAGCATGAAATATCTCATAAAATTATAAAAATATGAGTAATCATTCATGACTTATTTACATGAAAACAAAATTACATATCCTTTATATCTAATCCATACACCAACGACCAAAAACACCTACAAACACTTTAATTCTTCAATTTTCTTCATCTAATTGATCTCTCTCAAGTTCTATCTTCAAGTTCTAAGTGTTCTTCATAAATTCCAAAAGTTCTAGTTTCATAAAATCAAGAATACTTCCAAGATTGCAAGTTTACTTCCAAGTTTTCTAAATCCATTCCAAGTAATCATCCAAGATCAAGAAACCTTTGTTACTTATAGTAGGTTATCTTTCTAATACAAGGTAATAATCATATTCAAACTTTAATTCAATTTCTATAACTATAACAATCTTATTTCGAGTGGAAATCTTACTTGAAATTGTTTTCGTGTCATGATTCTGCTTCAAGAACTTTCAAGCCATCCAAGGATCCTTTGAAGCTAGATCTATTTTTCTCATTTCCAGTAGGTTTATTCAAGGAACTTGAGGTAGTAATGATGTTCATAACATCATTCGATTCATACAAATAAAGCTACCTTATTCGAAGGTTTAAACTTGTAATCACTAGAACATAGTTTAGTTAATTATAAACTTGTTCGCAAATAAAAGTTAGTCCTTCTAACTTGACTTTTAAAATCAACTAAACACATGTTCTATATCTATATGATATGCTAACTTAATGATTTAAAACCTGGAAACACGAAAAACACCGTAAAACCGGATTTACGCCGTCGTAGTAACACCGCGGGCTGTTTTGGGTTAGTTAATTAAAAACTATGATAAACTTTGATTTAAAAGTTGTTATTCTGAGAAAATGATTTTTATTACAAACATGAAACTATATCCAAAAATTATAATTAAACTCAAAGTGGAAGTATGTTTTCTAAAATGGTCATCTAGACGTCGTTCTTTCGACTGAAATGACTACCTTTACAAAAACAACTTGTAACTTATTTTTCCGACTATAAACCTATACTTTTTCTGTTTAGATTCATAAAATAGAGTTCAATATGAAACCATAGCAATTTGATTCACTCAAAACGGATTTAAAATGAAGAAGTTATGGGTAAAACAAGATTGGATAATTTTCTCATTTTAGCTACGTGAAAATTGGTAACAAATCTATTCCAACCATAACTTAATCAACTTGTATTGTATATTATGTAATCTTGAGATACCATAGACACGTATACAATGTTTCGACCTATCATGTCAACACATCTATATATATTTCGGAACAACCATAGACACTCTATATGTGAATGTTGGAGTTAGCTATACAGGGTTGAGGTTGATTCCAAAATATATATAGTTTGAGTTGTGATCAATACTGAGATACGTATACACTTTGTCGTGGATTGATTCAAGATAATATTTATGGATTTATTTCTGTACATCTAACTGTGGACAACTAGTTGTAGGTTACTAACGAGGACAGCTGACTTAATAAACTTAAAACATCAAAATATATTAAAAGTGTTGTAAATATATTTTGAACATACTTTGATATATATGTATATATTGTTATAGGTTCGTGAATCAACCAGTGGCCAAGTCTTACTTCCCGACGAAGTAAAAATCTGTGAAAGTGAGTTATAGTCCTACTTTTAAAATCTAATATTTTTGGGATGAGAATACATGCAGGTTTTATAAATGATTTACAAAATAGACACAAGTATGTGAAACTACATTCTATGGTTGAATTATCGAAATCGAATATGCCCCTTTTTATTAAGTCTGGTAATCTAAGAATTAGGGAACAGACACCCTAATTGACGCGAATCCTAAAGATAGATCTATTGGGCCTAACAAACCCCATCCAAAGTACCGGATGCTTTAGTACTTCGAAATTTATATCATATCCGAAGGGTGTCCCGGAATGATGGGGATATTCTTATATATGCATCTTGTTAATGTCGGTTACCAGGTGTTCACCATATGAATGATTTTTATCTCTATGTATGGGATGTGTATTGAAATATGAAATCTTGTGGTCTATTGTTACGATTTGATATATATAGGTTAAACCTATAACTCACTAATATTTTTGTTGACGTTTAAAGCATGTTTATTCTCAGGTGAATACTAAGAGCTTCCGCTGTTGCATACTAAAATAAGGACAAGATTTGGAGTCCATGTTTGTATGATATTGTGTAAAAACTGCATTCAAGAAACTGATTTCGATGTAACATATTTGTATTGTAAACCATTATGTAATGGTCGTGTGTAATCATGATATTTTAGATTATCATTATTTGATAATCTACGTAAAGCTTTTTAAACCTTTATTTATGAAATAAAGGTTATGGTTTGTTTTAAAAATGAATGCAGTCTTTGAAAAATGTCTCATATAGAGGTCAAAACCTCGCAACGAAATCAATTAATATGGAACGTTTTTAATCAATAAGAACGGGACATTTCAGTTGGTATCCGAGCGTTGGTCTTAGACAACCAGAAAATTTACATTAGTGTGTCTTCTCGAGTTTGTTAGGATGCATTAGTGAGTCTGGACTTCGACCGTGTTTTCTTTAAAAATGATTGCTTAACATTTTTGTTGGAAACTATATATTATTAACATGTATATATTATGTGATATATTAATCTCTTAACATGTTTGATATTGTGTGATAGATGTCTACCTCTAGCACAAATCCCATTGACTCACCTAATAATAACGAAGAGTCGAATATATATTGGACTGATTCACAAGTTCCCGAAGAGGAACCGGAAGAAGAATCAGAACCGGAAGAAGAATCACAACCGGAAGAGGAGGAACCGGAGGAGGAAATAGAACCGGTGGGGGAAATAATAAAACGGTTAAGTAAAAGAAAATCCTCAACCAACCGACCAAGGTTAATTATGGTCAATGGTGTTTCGGCCAAGGAAGCAAAATATTGGGAGGATTACCAATTCTCCGATGAATCGGATTCCGACGAGAATTCCGATGATGTTATAGAAATTACCCCAACTGAATTTAAAAAAGCAAAAGAAAATAATAAGGGAAAGGGCATAAAAATAGAGAAATCTAATTCCAACCCCGATGAACTTTATATGTATCGTCAACCCCCGAAGTCCATAAGTTGTAACAATGACCCGGGAACCTCTAAACCACCAGGTTTTTCTAAACCATTGTGGAAAACGACAGCTAGTATTAGGGGAACAACATATATCCCTAGAAACTTGGCAAAACGAACCAAAACTGAAGAAGAAGAAATGAGTGAGTCGGAATAAGATAGTTGTATTCGTGTGGTGTAATATATGTAATATAGTGTGCTTATGCTTTATGATATATGTAAAAATTGCTTGTATTAATAAGTATTTTTTATGAATCTAACTCTTGTCTATTTTACAGTTTAAAAACACAAAATGGATAGACAACCCAATATTTTAAGAGACCTACCCGGAGACATGATTGATGAAATCTTGTCTAGAGTCGGTCAGAATTCCTCGGCATAACTATTTAAGGCGAGATCAGTTTGTAAGACATTCGAAGAACGTCCAAGAATGTCTCGGTTTATAAGAGACTTTCGTTTGAAAGATGGGGGATGTCACATTGGGAAACCCATAAGTTACGATGTGTTTACTTTGACGCATATATTTTGGGGAACCCAAATGCTATTTTACGCAACGGGTTAAGAAATTATTTTGACTCAATGTATCCGAATATAGGACTTCATGATTTAGAAAAAGCGGCTAACATGCAACATAAAGAAGCATGCTATGCTTACGGGTTAGTAATGTTCGCTTCTCACCAAAGTGAGAAAAAGAACATCGGGCTACAACTATTAAACAAAACGTTCCCACAAGTGACGGAGTCGGTAATTGGGGTAAGAAATGAGGTTTTTAGGTTATTACGAGAGTGTTGGTCATTACGAAACCCTCGTCCCTTTGACGACATTACAATACGCTGTCTTATCAACGGCCATAATGGTTATGTTCCACAAGACCAAGGATGGGAAGTAGTCCTAGTAAAACCAGAATGCATGACTTGTTTCTGGACGTATGAATTACGTGTCTTTATTGCCTTTGCTGAATGACTTGTGTACTAGCTAGAATTATCTTCACAACTATATTGTATCAAAGTTATTGTGTGCTATATTTCATGCTTTATGTATAATAAGCGGTATTGTAAGTTTGTAAAATATTGTATAAAAGTTTGAACGCGAAATATTATTATAATCAGTTTTTCATATAGAATTGTAGTAGTTGAATTGTATATTAGCTACTAAGTATGAACTTAACAGGTAGGTACTACCCGAATTTAAACTTATAAAACGCTAATATGAAGAAAAAGCTTTTATAAATGAGTTCATATTATGCTACGAAATACTATTAACTACTCTTAATATTCTGTATGATTAACTTGTTCCATTTGACTATTTTGAAGGAAATGGCACCGACTACTCGACACACCATGAATATGAATGAAGAGGAATTCCGTACTTTTCTAGCTTCAAACATAGCCGCAGTACAGGCTGCGCTACATACCAACAATAACCTTGGATCTAGCAGTACAGGAAATCGTGTAGGATGCACCTACAAAGAATTCACTGCCTGCAAACCTTTGGAATTTGATGGAATCGAAGGACCGATCGAATTGAAACGGTGGACCGAGAAGGTCGAATTGGTGTTTGCCATAAGTAAGTGTACTGAAGAGGACAAAGTGAAGTACGCTACGCATACCTTCACAGGTTCTGCGTTAACATGGTGGAATACCTATCTAGAGCAAGTGGGACAAGATGATGCGTACGCACTATCGTGGTCAGCATTCAAGCACTTGATGAACGAGAAGTACCGTCCCAGAACCCAGGTTAATAAGCTCAAGACAGAACTTAGAGGGTTACGAACCCAAGGATTTGATATTACCACGTACGAAAGACGATTCATAGAATTGTGCCTATTGTGTCCGGGAGCGTTCGAAGATGAGGAAGAGAAGATCGACGCGTTTGTGAAAGGATTACCGGAAAGAATCCAAGAAGATATAAGTTCACACGAGCCCGCCTCCATACAACAGGCATGTAGAATGGCTCACAAACTAGTGAACCAGATTGAGGAAAGAATTAAAGAATAGACGGCTGAAGAGGCCAATGTGAAGCAAGTCAAAAGAAAGTGGGAGGAAAACGGTGATAAGAATCACCAATACAACAACAACAATTACAATAATAATCACAACAATTATCTCAACAATCGCAACATCAATCGCAACTACAACAAACGGCTCAACAACAACAACAACAACAACAACAACAACAACAACAACAACAACAACAACAACAAAAACAACAACAATAGCAACTACAACAATTGTCCCAACAACAATAACAACCGCAACAACAACAACAATCTGAAGCAGCTATGCCAAAGGTGTGAAAAGTATCACTCGGGGTTCTGCACCAAATTTTGCAACAAGTGTAAAAGAAATGGTCATAGCGCGGCGAAGTGTGAGGTCTACGGACCAGGGGTTAACAGAACGAAAGGAACAAATGGTGTCAGAACGAGTAATGGCTGAGCAAGTAGTGTCGGAGCAAGTTATGCCAATGTAGTTTGTTATAAATGTGGAAAATCGGGCCAAATTATTAGAAATTACCCAAACCAGGAGAACACGAATGGACAAGGCCGCAGAAGAGTTTTCAATATTAATGCGGCAGAGGCACAGGAAGACCCGGAGCTTGTTACGTGTACGTTTCTTATTGACAATAAATCTGCTTACGTTTTATTTGATTCGGGTGCAGATAGAAGCTATATGAGTAGAGATTTTTGTGCTAAATTAAGTTATCCATTGACGCCGTTGGATAGTAAATTTTTACTCGAATTAGCAAATGGTAAATTAATTTCAGCAGATAATATATGTCAGAATCGAGAAATTAAACTGGTTAGCGAAACATTTAAGATTGACTTGATACCAGTAGAGTTAGGGAGTTTTGATGTGATAATCGGTATGGACTGGTTGAAAGAAGTGAAAGTGGAGATCGTTTGTTACAAAAATGCAATTCGCATTATATGAGAAAAAGGAAAACCCTTAATGGTGTACGGAGAAAAGGGCAACACAAAGCTACATCTTATTAGTAATTTGAAGGCACAAAAACTAATAAGAAAAGGTTGCTATGCTGTTCTAGCACACGTCGAGAAAGTACAAACTGAAGAAAAGAGCATCAATGATGTTCCCGTCGCAAAAGAATTTCCCGATGTATTTCCGAAAGAATTACCGGGATTACCTCCACATCGATCCGTTGAATTACAAATAGATCTTGTACCAGGAGCTGCACCAATAGCTCGTGCTCCTTACAGACTTGCACCCAGCGAGATGAAAGAACTGCAAAGCCAATTACAAGAACTTTTAGAGCGTGGTTTCATTCGACCAAGCACATCACCATGGGGAGCTCCTGTTTTGTTTGTCAAGAAGAAAGATGGTACATTCAGGTTGTGTATCGACTACCGAGAGTTGAACAAACTTACCATCAAGAACCGCTACCCACTACCGAGAATCGACGACTTATTTGATCAACTACAAGGCTCGTCTGTTTATTCAAAGATTGACTTACGTTCCGGGTATCATCAAATGCGGGTGAAAGAAGATGATATTCCAAAGACTGCTTTCAGAACACGTTATGGTCATTACGAGTTTATGGTCATGCCGTTTAGTTTAACTAATACACCAGCTGTGTTCATGGACCTTATGAACCGAGTGTGTGGACCATACCTTGACAAGTTTGTCATTGTTTTCATTGATGACATACTTATTTACTCAAAGAATGACCAAGAACATGGTGAACATTTGAGAAAGGTGTTAGAAGTATTGAGGAAGGAAGAATTGTACGCTAAATTTTCAAAGTGTGCATTTTAGTTGGAAGAAGTTCAATTCCTCGGTCACATAGTGAACAAAAAAGGTATTAAGGTGGATCCGGCAAAGATAGAAACTGTTGAAAAGTGGGAAACCCCAAAAACTCCGAAACACATACGCCAGTTTTTAGGACTAGCTGGTTACTACAGAAGGTTCATCCAAGACTTTTCCAGAATAGCAAAACCCTTGACTGCATTAACGCATAAAGGGAAGAAATTTGAATGGAAGGATGAACAAGAGAAAGCGTTTCAGTTATTGAAGAAAAAGCTAACTACGGCACCTATATTGTCATTGCCTGAAGGGAATGATGATTTTGTGATTTATTGTGACGCATCAAAGTAAGTTCTCGGTTGTGTATTAATGCAACGAACGAAGGTGATTGCTTATGCGTCTAGACAATTGAAGATTCACGAGCAAAATTATACGACGCATGATTTGGAATTAGGCGCGGTTGTTTTTGCATTAAATACTTGGAGGCACTACTTATATGGGGTCAAAAGTATTATATATACCGACCACAAAAGTCTTCAACACATATTTAATCAGAAACAACTGAATATGAGGCAGCGTAGGTGGATTGAATTGTTGAATGATTACGACTTTGAGATTCGTTACCACCCGGGGAAGGCAAATGTGGTAGCCGACGCCTTGAGCAGGAAGGACAAAGAACCCATTCGAGTAAAATCTATGAATATAATGATTCACAATAACCTTACTACTCAAATAAAGGAGGCGCAACAAGGAGTTTTAAAAGAGGGAAATTTAAAGGATGAAATACCCAAAGGATCGGAGAAGCATCTTAATATTCGGGAAGACGGAACCCGGTATAGGGCTGAAAGGATTTGGGTACCAAAATTTGGAGATATGAGAGAAATGGTACTTAGAGAAGCTCATAAAACCAGATTCTCAATACATCCTGGAACGGGGAAGATGTACAAGGATCTCAAGAAACATTTTTGGTGGCCGGGTATGAAAGCCGATGTTGCTAAATACGTAGGAGAATGTTTGACGTGTTCTAAGGTCAAAGCTGAGCATCAGAAACCATCAGGTCTACTTCAACAACCCGAAATCCCAGAATGGAAATGGGAAAACATTACCATGGATTTCATCACTAAATTGCCAAGGACTGCAAGTGGTTTTGATACTATTTGGGTAATAGTTAATCGTCTCACCAAATCAGCACACTTCCTGCCAATAAGAGAAGATGACAAGATGGAGAAGTTAGCACGACTGTATTTGAAGGAAGTCATCTCCAGACATGGAATACCAATCTCTATTATCTCTGATAGGGATGGCAGATTTATTTCAAGATTCTGGCAGACATTACAGCAAGCATTAGGAACTCGTCTAGACATGAGTACTACCTATCATCCACAAACTGATGGGCAGAGCGAAAGGATGATACAAACGCTTGAAGACATGCTACAAGCATGTGTTATTGATTTCGGAAACAGTTGGGATCGACATCTACCGTTAGCAGAATTTTCCTACAACAATAGCTACCATTCAAGCATTGAGATGGCGCCGTTTGAAGCACTTTATGGTACGCTGACATTAACGGTTGAAAACCGCCCAAAGTCGACAAAAGAGCTACGCTGACATTAAAAGAAAAGATATAGAATTTGAAATTGGAGAGATGGTCATGCTTAAAGTTGCACCTTGGAAATGCGTTGTTCGATTTGGTAAACGAGGGAAATTAAATCCAAGGTATATTGGACCATTCAAGATTATTGATCGTGTCGGACCAGTAGCTTACCGACTTGAGTTACCTCAACAACTCGCGGCTGTACATAACACTTTCCATGTCTCGAATTTGAAGAAATGTTTTGCTAAAGAAGATCTCACTATTCCGTTAGATGAAATCCAAATCAACGAAAAACTTCAATTTATCGAAGAACCCGTCGAAATAATGGATCGTGAGGTTAAAAGACTTAAGAAAAACAAGATACCAATTGTTAAGGTTCGATGGAATGCTCGTAGAGGACCCGAGTTCACCTGGGAACGAGAAGATCAGATGAAGAAGAAATACCCGCATTTATTTCCAGAAGATACGTCAACACCTCCAACTGCTTAAAATTTCGGGACGAAATTTATTTAACGGGTAGGTACTGTAGTGACCCGAACTTTTCCATGTTTATATATATATATATATATATTAAATGAAATTGTTATTTACATGATTAAGTGTTTCCAACATGTTAAGCAATCAAATTTGTTAAGACTTGATTAATTGAAATAGGTTTCATATAGACAATTGACCACCCAAGTTGACCGGTGATTCACGAACGTTAAAACTTGTAAAAACTATACGATGACATATATATGGTTATATATATAGTTAACATGATTTTATTATAAGTATGTATCTCATTAGGTATTTTAACAATGAGTTATATACATAAAAATGAGACTATTAATTTAAGAAACTTTAAAACGATATATATAACGATTATCGTTATAACAACGTCTTACTAGGTACATATGAATCATATTAAGATATTGATACACTTGTTTAATTATGTTAAATGATAAGTAAATATATTATTAAGTGTATTAACAATGAAATACATATGTAAAAATAAGACTACTAACTTAATGATTTCGAAACGAGACATATATGTAACGATTATCGTTGTAACGACATTTAACTGTATATACATCATACTAAGATATATTATATATCATAATATCATGATAATATAACAATTTAACATCTCATTTGTTATAATAAACAATGGGTTAACAACATTCAACAAGATCGTTAACCTAAAGGTTTCAAAACAACATTTACATGTAACGACTAACGATGACTTAACGACTCAGTTAAAATGTATATACATGTAGTGTTTTAATATGTATTCATACACTTTTGAAAGACTTCAAGACACTTATCAAAAATACTTCTACTTAACAAAAATGCTTACAATTACATCCTCGTTCAGTTTCATCAACAATTCTACTTGTATGCACCCGTATTCGTACTCGTACAATACACAGCTTTTAGATGTATGTACTATTGGTATATACACTCCAATGATCAGCTCTTAGCAGACCATTTGAGTCACCTAACACATGTGGGAACCATCATTTGGAAACTAGCATGAAATATCTCATAAAATTACAAAAATATGAGTAATCATTCATGACTTATTTACATGAAAACAAAATTACATATCCTTTATATCTAATCCATACACCAACGACCAAAAACACCTACAAACACTTTCATTCTTCAATTTTCTTCATCTAATTGATCTCTCTCAAGTTCTATCTTCAAGTTCTAAGTGTTCTTCATAAATTCCAAAAGTTCTAGTTTCATAAAATCAAGAATACTTCCAAGATTGCAAGTTTACTTCCAAGTTTTCTAAATCCATTCCAAGTAATCATCCAAGATCAAGAAACCTTTGTTACTTACAATAGGTTATCTTTCTAATACAAGGTAATAATCATATTCAAACTTTAATTCAATTTCTATAACTATAACAATCTTATTTCGAGTGGAAATCTTACTTGAAATTGTTTTCGTGTCATGATTCTGCTTCAAGAACTTTCAAGCCATCCAAGGATCCTTTGAAGCTAGATCTATTTTTCTCATTTCCAGTAGGTTTATCCAAGGAACTTGAGGTAGTAATGATGTTCATAACATCATTCGATTCATACATATAAAGCTATCTTATTCGAAGGTTTAAACTTGTAATCACTAGAACATAGTTTAGTTAATTCTAAGCTTGTTCGCAAATAAAAGTTAATCCTTCTAACTTGACTTTTAAAATCAACTAAACACATGTTCTATATCTATATGATATGCTAACTTAATGATTTAAAATCTGGAAACACGAAAAACACCGTAAAACCGGATTTACGCCGTCGTAGTAACACCGCGGGCTGTTTTGGGTTAGTTAATTAAAAACTATGATAAACTTTGATTTAAAAGTTGTTATTCTGAGAAAATGATTTTTATTACGAACATGAAACTATATCCAAAAATTATGATTAAACTCAAAGTGAAAGTATGTTTTCTAAAATGGTCATCTAGACGTCGTTCTTTCGACTGAAATGACTACCTTTACAAAAACGACTTGTAACTTATTTTTCCGACTATAAACCTATACTTTTTCTGTTTAGATTCATAAAATAGAGTTCAATATGAAACCATAGCAATTTTATTCACTCAAAACGGATTTAAAATGAAGAAGTTATGGGTAAAACAAGATTGGATAATTTTTCTCATTTTAGCTACGTGAAAATTGATAACAAATCTATTCCAACCATAACTTAATCAACTTGTATTGTATATTATGTAATCTTGAGATACCATAGACATGTATACAATGTTTCGACCTATCATGTCGACACATCTATATATATTTCGGAACAACCATAGACACTCTATATGTGAATGTTGGAGTTAGCTATACAAGGTTGAGGTTGATTCCAAAATATATATAGTTTGAGTTGTGATCAATACTGAGATACGTATGCACTGGGTCGTGGATTGATTCAAGATAATATTTATCGATTTATTTCTGTACATCTAACTGTGGACAACTAGTTGTAGGTTACTAACGAGGACAGCTGACTTAATAAACTTAAAACATCAAAATATATTAAAAGTGTTGTAAATATATTTTGAACATACTTTGATATATATGTATATATTATTATAGGTTCGTGAATCAACCAGTGGCCAAGTCTTACTTTCCGACGAAGTAAAAATCTGTGAAAGTGAGTTATAGTCCCACTTTTAAAATCTAATATTTTTGGGATGAGAATACATGCAGGTTTTATAAATGATTTACAAAATAGACACAAGTACGTGAAACTACATTCTATGGTTGAATTATCGAAATCGAATATGCCCCTTTTTATTAAGTTTGGTAATCTAAGAATTAGGGAACAGACACCCTAATTGACGGCAATCATAAAGATAGATCTATTGGGCCTAACAAACCCCATCCAAAGTACCGGATTCTTTAGTACTTCGAAATTTATATCATATCCGAAGGGTGTCCCGGAATGATTGGGATATTCTTATATATGCATCTTGTTAATGTCGGTTACCAGGTGTTCGCCATATGAATGATTTTTATCTCTATGTATGGGATGTGTATTGAAATATGAAATCTTGTGGTCTATTGTTACGATTTGATATATATAGGTTAAACCTATAACTCACCAACATTTTTGTTGACGTTTAAAGCATGTTTATTCTCAGGTGAATACTAAGAGCTTCCGCTGTTGCATACTAAAATAAGGACAAGATTTGGAGTCCATGTTTGTATGATATTGTGTAAAAACTACATTCAAGAAATTGATTTCGATGTAACATATTTGTATTGTAAACCATTATGTAATGGTCGTGTATAAACAGGATATTTTAGATTATCATTATTTGATAATCTATGTAAAGCTTTTTAAACCTTTATTTATGAAATAAAGGTTATGGTTTGTTTTAAAAATGAATGCAGTCTTTGAAAAACGTCTCATATAGAGGTCAAAACCTCGCAACGAAATCAATTAATATGGAACGTTTTTAATCAATAAGAACGGGACATTTCACATAATGCCCTCCTGTTGGTCCTGTGTGACAATGGTTTAAGATTTTACTAGCTTCATCTCCGAATACACATCAGCGTATTATTCCATCTGGACAACTTTTATACAGATGTGGATCTTCCCAGAAATAGTGTTTTATATCACTAAAGAATTTCTTTCGTTTTTGGTACGACAATCCTTTTTCAAGGAATCCACATACTAAGTAGTTTGCATAGTCTGCAAACCATGGAATTTCATTATAATCTATCTTCAATAGATATTCATCAGGAAAGTTGTCTTGTATGGCCGATTCATTTAGAACTTCTAAGTCGGGATTTTCAAGACGAGAAAGATGATCGGCGGCGAGATTTTCTGCTCCTCTTTTATCTCGGATTTCAATATCGAACTCTTGTAAGAGTAAGATCTAACGGATTAATCATGGTTTGGCTTCTTGTTTCGAAAATACGTATCTAAGAGCAGAATGGTCGGTATAGACCACCGTTTTAGCTAGAACGAGATATGAACGAAATTTGTCAAAAGCAAAGACAATAGCAAGGAGTTCTTTTTCAGTAGTTATGTAATTCGTTTGTGCTCCTTGTAACGTTTTACTAGCATAATATAAAGGTTGAAATCATTTTTCAATCCTTTGTCCTAAAACGGCTCCCATAGCAAAATCACTTGCATCGCACATTAGTTCAAATGGTAGATTCCAATTTGGTGTTATCATGATCGGCACATTAGTGAGTTTCTCTTTAAGAATATTAAAAGATTTGATGCATTCCTCTGAAAAGATGAATGGAGCATCCTTTTCTAGGAGTTTATTCATAGGAGTGGCAATTTTAGAAAAATCTTTAATGAAATGTCGGTAAAAACCGGCATGCCCTAGAAAACTCCTAACTCCTCTAACATTGGTGGGATGTGGAAGTTTAGCAATTACATCTACTTTAGCTCTATCCACTTCAATTCCTTCCTTTGAAAGTTTATGACCAAAAACGATGCCTTCTTTAACCATGAAATGGCATTTCTCCCAATTAAGTACTAGATTTGATTGTTCGCATCTAATAAGCATTCGTTCAAGATTAACTAAACATGATTCAAATGTATCACCGAAGACTGAAAAGTCATCCATGAAAACTTCCATGCATTCTTCTATCATGTCGTGAAAAATCGCCATCATGCACCTTTGAAAGGTTGCAGGGGCGTTGCAAAGTCCAAATGGCATGCGTTTGTAAGAAAAAGTACCATAAGGGCACGTGAATGTGGTTTTCTCTTGGTCTTCGGGTGCTATTGGAATTTAAAAATATCCGGAAAAACCATCAAGAAAACAATAGTAACTATTTCCGGCTAATCTTTCCAACATTTGATCAATAAAAGGTAAGGGAAAGTGATCTTTTCTGGTGGTGTCATTTAATTTTCTATAATCAATACATACACGCCATCCTATTACAGTCCTAGTAGGAATAAGCTCATTTTTCTCATTTGTAATGACAGTCATGCCACCCTTCTTAGGCACGCATTGAACTGGGCTTACCCATAGACTATCAGAGATCGGATAAATTAAACCTGCATCTAGCAGTTTAATTATTTCTTTTTTAACAACATCTTGCATATTAGGATTTAGTCTTCATTGGCGTTGCACATAAGTTTTATGACCTTCTTCCATAAGGATTTTATGTGTGCAATATGAAGGACTTATTCCTTTAATATCATGAATCTTCCATGCAATGGCTGGTTTATGAGCTTTCAACACAGAAATGAGTTGAGATTTCTCATTTTTAGTAAGAGAAGACGATATTATTACAGGTAATTCAGATTCACCATGTAAATAAGCGTATTCCAAATGGTTTGGAAGTGGCTTTAACTCTAATTTCGGAGGTTCTTCTATCGATGATTTATATCGATATCTGTCTTCTTCTTTTAGCATTTGAATTTCTTCTGTTGTTGGTTCATATCCATTTGCTATTAGTGTAGCTAACTTTTAGCTTCATCAATTGGTTCAGTACTTTCTCCTAAAGAACATTCTCCTGTTCCTTGTAATTCTGGAAATTCTTCTAACAATTCTGCATGTGAGTCTATAGTTTGAATATAATAGCATGTATCATCTGCAGATTGCGGTTGTTGCATTGCTCTATCAACTGAAAAGGTAACACTCTCGTCCTCTATACTTAGGGTCAATTTTTTACCAAACACGTCTATCATTGCTTTAGCCGTGTTTAAGAATGGTCTTCCTAATATGAGAGGAACTTGAGAATCTTCTTCCATGTCCAGAACAACAAAATCTACTGGAAATACTAAAGTACCAACTTTAACTAGCATGTTCTCCATTCTCTCTCAAGGATATTTTATTGATCTATCGGCTAGTTGTATGCTTATTCTTGTTGGTTTCAATTCTCCAAGGTCTAGTTTAGCGTATAGTGAATATGGCATTAAATTTATACTAGCACCTAAGTCTGCCAATGCTTCTATTGAACTAAGACTACCCAGAAAACATGAAATTGTGAAACTTCCTGGATCAGATAATTTTTCTGGTATCTTATTCAACAGAACTGCTGAACAATTAGCATTCATAGTAACAGCCGAGAGTTCTTCCATTTTCTTTCTATTTGTGATTAGATCTTTCAAGAATTTAGCATATCTAGGCATTCCTGAAATCACATCAATGAAAGGAAGATTGACATTTATCTGTTTAAACATATCCAAGAATTTGGATTGCTCGGCTTCAAGTCTCTCTTTTTTCAATTTACTCGGGTAAGGAAGTGGTGGTTGGTATGGTTTAACATAAGGTTTAGCCTTAACTTTGTTATCTTCATTAACCTTTTCAACTACCGGTTCTGTTTCCTTATCTTGTTCAGGTTGTGGTTCTTGTGGAATAGGAATAGCTTCATCAGAAGTTTCAGGTATTTCAGGTGGTTTAAGTGTTGTACCACTTCTTGTGGTAATGGCTTTAGCTGTTTCATTCCGGGGGTTAGCATTTGTATCACCAGATAGACTTTCCGATTTTCTTTCACCTATTAACCTTACTAGGTTACTTACTTCTTGTTCCAAATTTTGAATAGAAGCTTGTTGATTTCTAAATGCTTGAGCATTTTGTTCATTAGTTTGTTTCTGAGAAGTGAAAAACTGCGTTTGAGTTTCAACTAGCTTCGTCATCATATCTTCTAAATTCGGCTTTTTATCATCGGTTTGTGGTGGTTTGTTTTGAAAATTAGGTCTTTGCTGATTGTAAGTATTGTTGGATACTTGTTGATTGCTAGGACCTTGTTGGTTGTTGTATGGAACATTTCAGTTATAATTCTGGTTTTGATTGTAAATCGGTCTTGGCGGTTGATAATTATTCTGATAATTATTTCCAGGCCTTTGGTTTATATATGAAATATTCTCTCTTTGTTCCATTATTAATTCAATACTGAGACAATCTTTTGTCAAATGTGGTCCTCCACACTGCTCACAACTAATTCGTATTGAGTGGATATCTTTTGTCATCTTTTCCATTCGTCTCTCGACAGCATCTATCTTTGCAGAAATGGAATCTAAGTCATGGCTAGAATCGGCTCTAGCTGCTTTAGATGATCTAACGATATCTTTTTCTTGGTGCCACTCATGTGAGTGGGAAGCAGTGTTATCAATAATTTTGTAAGCATCAGTTTCGGTTTTCTTCATAATAGAACCACCAGCTGCTATATCGATGTCTTTCCTTGTAGTGATGTCGCATCCTTGGTAGAATATTTGTACTATTTGACAGGTGTCTAAACCATGTTGCGGACATCCTCTTAATAACTTTCCAAATCTTGTCCACGCCTCATATAGAGTTTCATTCGGTTTCTTTGTGAACGTAACAATTTCTCCTTGAAGTCTTACGGCTTTAGATGCCGGAAAGAATTGTTTAAGAAAATTTTCAACTAACACGTCCCATGTATCAATCGCCCCTTCAGGTAACGATTCCAACCAATCTTTGGATTCTCCCTTTAAAGTCCAGGGAAATAACATGAGATATATCTGTTCATCCTCCACTTATCGGATTTTAAATAGTGTGCAGATCCTATTAAAGGTACGAAGATGTTCATTTGGATCTTCCTTCGGCGCACCACTAAATTGGCATTGATTAGTCACCATGTGTAGAATTTGTCCTTTGATTTCATAATCTGGCGCATTAATGTCTGGATGAGTAATTGCGTGACCTTGGCCAGTGCGCTTAGCTCGCATTCGGTCTTCCATACTTAAAGGTTCTGTTACTTCCATAATTGAATTTGTTGAATCTGAATCACTAGAGGATTCTGATTTAATGGTTCGTTCCTCAACAATCTCTGTTTGAATGATTGGTGGTTCCGGAGGAAAAATTAATGGTTCAGGATCTATGAATTGTCCCTGAATATTCTCCGGATTCTCAATTGTGAGGTCGGGTTCAAAAAATGGATTATCGGAAATTTGAATTGGAGTACTTGGTCGACTGGATGATGATTCTAAAGAAAAATCAACGGCGGTAATATTTTCTAAATGTCTTGATCTAGTTACAGGTGGTGAACGTACAAAAGGTGGTGAACGTCTTGCTCGGTGCATTCACTGAATATCCTATTAGTTTTTAAAAAGAAAAGAAAAATTATATAAGTTATCCAATTAATAGACTTTTCTGATTTTGCCCACGTTTCGAATAGCCAAAAGATGCAGCAGAGGAGCAGGATTCGTTTGGTCTCAATATAATTGAGTACTGTTTGGCTCCAATAACCCGGTCCACGTACAAATCCAACTATTACTACGAACCAGAAAATTTTGATGTCTATCAATTTAATCACTTAAAATAAATTTTCGTAATTTTAAGAAATTTAGATATGAAGTAGAATAAAAATCTATGTCCTAAAACTAGAATAGCGAGAAATAAGAAAGAAAAAGAGCGCGTCGAAAAAGGTCGAAAAAGGTCAAAAAAGAAAAGAAAAAGAGCGACTTATAAAATTTTAAAAACACTCGACTAACCCAACCTTATTACTATCACTAACTTAAAATTAAAATTGCAAATTGAGATTACTAATTGGAGTGATAATTGATACATAGGTAAAAGGTGTCGAAAAATAAAAATAAGAAAGTAGCGCGTTGAAACTTAAAAAGGAACTAAAAACTAAAAACTAAAAATTGCGTCTAAAAATATTAAAGCATACAAGTAAAACTATATCCCAAATGGCAATAACTTAAAAAAGAACTAGAACTTAAAAAGGCGTCGCAAAATTCTAAAGCACCTAAATCTTAGTCTAAAGAAAAAGCACTTAAGGGATTTTACGGCAAGGCCTAAAAATCTATAAATAAAAATAACTATGGCAAAAACTATATTTTAAAACTAAAAATGAGCAAAAAATACAAATATTACGCTAAAACAATTAAAAAGAGAAAATATAAAAATATACTAAAAGTTGTAAAAAGTACAATTTTTATAAAAGTATTATTTTTATATTATTTATTTATTAAAACTATTAATTTTATATTTTAATTAAACTAAATAAAACTAAATAAAACAAAATAAACTAATTAAAACTAAATATTATAATAAAAATACCCTAATTTGGGTTTAGAATTAATAATAATAATAATTATCCCGTAATTAATGCTGTTAGGGTTTCTGTGTACCTGTGTCAGGGTTCCTCCGCGAGTCGCGGTTCTCGAAGCTGGAAAACTCCGCGAGTCGCGGGATTTCAAATTTCAGATCAGGTTGTTTCGTTTGACTGGTTCAACGTAATTATATATATATATATATATATATATATATATATATATATATATATATATATATATATATATATATATATATATATATATATATATATATATATATATATATATATTATGTTTTTTAATAAAAACAAAATATTTAAATAAAACTTATATTTTTTTTAAAAAAAATAAAGAAACTTTATAAAACTTAATTATTTAACAAACTCTTAAAAATATTTAAAATTTTGTTTTCTTTTCTATGTTTTCGAATATTTAAAACGTATTTTTACAAAAACATATTTTTATAAAAGTAAACTAAAAATAATTTTTTTTATTTAGCGTTGCGCTTCCGGCTTTTAAGCAAGAAATTGGGTTCCCCGCCAGCGGCGCCAAAAATACTTGATGTCAAAGCTAAGGGGTATAAAATACTATTAAATTTTACTAGGAAATACTATTAAATACGATACAATTTTACACAAGATATTTATTTATTTAGAGAATGGATATACTTAAACCTTACTACAACACTTATAGGCAGTGTACCTAATCGTACAGTAGTGTAGTTTTTAGTAAGTCCGGTTCATTCCACAGGGAATCTTTTAATCAAAGCTTAACGCTATATTAGTTTTATTTTATAAAAATACAAATATATATAAGTAATATTATTATTATAAAGGGGGGGTTTTTACCTTTTAATGACCGATTTGTCGATTTTTAAAACTTTAGTCGCAGTTAAAACCAAATGTAAAATATTAAAAATAAATACAAGACTTAATTTAAAGCGTAAAGTAAATAACGATAATGAAATTGTGATAAATAAAAGTGCGATAAAATAAACTTGCGATAATTAAAAAGTACGATAATTAAAAGTGCAATTAAATACAATAACAATAAATAAAAGTGCGATAATTAGAAGTGCAATTAAATATAAAATAAAGGAAATTAAATATGAAATAAAAGAATTATGCTTATTTAAACTTCCGTAATCATGATGTTTGACGTGTTGATTTTAGTTTTATGCCCATGGGTTAATTGTCCTTTGTCCTGGATTATTTAATATGTCCGTCTGGTTTTTATCCATAACAGTCCATCAGTCATAAATATAAAGTGCGAGTGTCCTCGTTAAATTATCCTTATACCCGAAGTTAAATATTCCAACTAATTGGGGACTTAAACTGTAACAAGATTTTAATACTTTGTTTAATAATTACACCAGGTTATCGACTGCGTGTAACCCAAGGTTTTAATACTTTGTTAACAATTATGCCAAGTGTCCTTATACATAATTTCACCCCTGTTTTAATAATTCTAGTGGCTATTAATCCATTCCCGTGTCCGGTTAAATGAACGATTATTCGTACATATAAATATCCCGCCCATCGTGTCCGATTGAGTGTATATGGTTATTTATAGGGACGTCCAATTGTAAATCTTTATATTAAAATTAACAAACTATCATTTAGTTAAACAAATATAAAGCCCATTAATAGCCCATAGTCTAATTTCCACAAGTGTCGTTCTTTTGTCCAAACCCCAATTATGGTACAAAGCCCAATTACCCAATTTTAGTAATTAGTCCAACATCATGATTACTTCGTTTTAAATAAGCATAATAATAACTTAGCTACGAGATATTAAATTAAAAAGGTTGAACATAACTTACAATGATTAAAAATAGCGTAGCGTTACACGGACAGAATTTCGACTTACACCCTTACAACATTCGCTAACATACCCTTATTATTAGAATTAAAATTAAAATTAAAATTAAAATTAAAATATAAATTATAAATATAAATATTACGTATAGATATAGAGAGGATGGATATATTGATGGATATTTTTACGATCAGAATGCGTTGCCTTTTATAGGAATTTTCGTCCAGGTGAGTTCCGAGAGTCGCGGCCTTTTCCTTCTTTGAACTCCGCAAGTCGCGGAGTTCGATTTTACAGCTCACACCATTTTGGAGCCTTTCTTGCCGACGGATTATTATATAAATATAATATATATATAATTTATATAATTAATTATATATTATATTATATTTATATACATAGTTAACTTGTAATTTTTAGTCCGTTGCGTCGAGCGTTGAGAGTTGACTCTGGTCCCGGTTCCGGATTTTCGAACGTCCTTGCGTACAATTTAATATCTTGTACTTTGCGTTTTGAATCTTGTACTCTTGTAATTTCGAGACGTTTCTTATCAATAATTGGAACCTCTTTGATTGTATTTTGTACTTTTGAGCTTTTTAGTCGTTTGCGTCTTCAATTCGTCGAATCTGTCTTTTGTCTTCGCCTTTTATTATTTAAACGAATATCACTTGTAAATAGGACAATTGCAACTAAAAGCTTGTCTTTCTTGAGGAATAATGCTATGAAATATATGTTCGTTTTTAGCATTATCACCATTGTAAATCAACATGATGGAGTTTTGTTTCTTGAATAATCACGAAATTAGGTTTTTCCAAACGATAAATGTTTTTTAGCCACCCGACTTTACATTCTTTACCAACCCTAAACCCTCTTATATTTAGTGACAAGAGCTTCATAAACATATAACTATCATGACAGATGAAGACAAGAGACCTAATGGGTGGATTTTTCCACCCATCTATGACCTAATTGAAGCCGCTATTGGAAATAGAGAAAGAAGAGTAGTTTGAATTAGATACTTGCCTAGTATATGAAAAGGACCTCATGGAGTTCATGGGGATAGGTTGTCTAGCACAGGAGGAACAAGTTGACTTGATGGGTTCAACATCCTGTTGCTCTCTTCTTGCTGCATTTTTCAAATTGAGAATTCTAGAAGATGTTTTCCACATACGAAGTTTTAAGAAACAACAGTCCTTCTTGCTTGTTGATTTCTGTTACGTGATTTTAGACTTGCCCATATCATCAGCATCAACAGTCCGCTTCGCCCTATCTCTGAATCCAATGTTATGCCTACTCTTTTTATTTTCAGCATGTCTTCTTTATTATCTTTATTTGGATTAGAAACCCTTGGCCCACTCGAGTTGTTATGTTGATTACTAGATGATACGTGGTTAACACCAGTTTCGTCCACACAGACCCATTACCACCATTTTGAATATATGTGGCAACAGGCTCATTACTTGGGCTATAATTGGTGGACTACAAAATGGAGTGCAGGGGTTTTCCAAGTTGAGCCCACCAATTCTAATTGGGCTCATAACCTCGTTCATGTCTTGGATCAGCCCAATTTTTTTTTTTTTTTTTTTTTTTTTTTGCAAAAAACAATTTTCTTCAAGGATTTCAAATTAACATCTAGGTCAGGAGAGTCACGCATCTTGGGGGTTGAAACGTTGTTATCACAACCGTTACCATCTTTTAGGGAATATGCAACAGCACCTTGAGACACCCCAATATCCCCCTTTTTTGTCTCTTTCATCATTAATTCTATCTTGGAAACCAGACCCATCATCATTGCAACCGGATTCTTCATCTTCTAGGGTTTTATTCGAATTCCAATCAGGATTGACAGAAGAATTTATGCCGTCAAACTCATTAGTTTCCTGATCATCACGGTTACGAGGTGATTCTTCATCATCTGATGACTCAAATGTGTCCTCAATGAAATCATCGTCTGAATTATCATTATTAACGTTTGGATCTTCATCCTCAGGAGGTTCATCATCACAATTTTTTTCTTCTTCTACCCAATCAGAAGCAAGAGCTTCATTGTGAAGCTGGATTACTAGGTCACGAACTTCAATCACCGAAACATGAATTAACAGGAGATCATCAACTATAATTTTTACCGACCCATAGATGTGACCTAGATCCATAAAGTGAATTAAAACACGCCCCGTCGTCAAGTTTTGATTATGCGATGTGATGGAACAGTTTTCAAACTCCATAAACCGACCCCATTTACCTGCTATTTCGTCGAATACATCTACAGTGACTGGAACCCCCTTGATTTTGACCCAAACATACCTCCCTCCTGTTGTCCAATAGTTTAGTTTGAGTCTATCAATCTTACTGCACCATTTGTTCATAACATGTTCTTTCATATTCATAATGTTATCGACCATGACTTTAGATTTGTAGTGTAACAGAAGATCGAGCCCACCTAAATATTTGATAGAAAAATCCACCAGCCCTTCCGCCCTACATAGTGTTTGAAATTGGTTAATGAGTTCGATATTTTTCAGTTGGACAACAAGACAGCACTGATATGGCTGAAACAGATGGTTTTATTTGTGCGGTGTCATTAGGTCGCAACACGTCAGAATCAGTCATAAAAGGGGGAATGGTTTTAAATTTATATTTAGCGGGGCCTAAATCGTACTACGCCTTATTATGAGTAAGGGAAGTATGACCTAGGGTCGTATTTTAAGATATCAGCAGAGTCGAACCTATATTTAAAGCTTAAGATAATTATAAGGTGAAGGAGTAGTGGTTACCTAATTTTGGGTTTTTTCTGGTTTATAAGACAGATAAAGTAAATGCAATAAAATTTATAATTCCGATAAGGTTAAAACAAGCGCATACTATGATCTCACCAGTTACTTTGTCGAGATTGTGGAATGCTTGCTCATGAATAGGTAGGGACCTTGTATTCATTACACTGGTCCTAAACGCCCCTGTCATAAGACATGTCACTGGGTAATGTGATAAGCTTAAAGATTTTGAATAGACATCAACGTCTCTTACCACCGACGCCCGTACAGTCTGACTACATGCATACACGTTCAGGCGGCTCATCCAATTGAGTGACTCGGTTGGGTGACGTATTAACATTCCACAAAGGTCTAAAATTTCTTAAGCATAATAGAATACAGGGTTTACCGTATCCGAGAGACGTGATGTGTTTTGATGCTTTCGTTAATATTGGGTTTTAAAAAGGTAGTTAGGCCCTTAAAAAGAGTTCAACCATAAAGAACACCATGGCCAAGTCAATGTTGACTTCCATGAACACGTTCGGTTATCCTAACGGTCCAATCCTTTATGTGTTTAAACAAACAGTTCCTTAATTAACAAAGAATCCCTCAAGTGGGGTGTAATGCTTGCAACTGCATTATGGTGAAGTGTACTAATCAGCACTGACCGAGTTCCATGCCCTTACTTAGCAGAGGTACAACTTACAGCAACCGTTGTGCTTCAACATGCACGTATGAAGTTTATATGCTTGGTGACTACACTAGCATGGTCTAGGACCGAAAATGTACTAGGGGCCTAGTTAGATGTTTCACTATGAAAGAGTCCTCAGTCGAATTCCAAAGCTCGGTGGACTTACTACAACCGGTGTGCCTTAGTCAAACTTACGTTGTATCCGATAGACTTCTCTTACCAAAGGGTGACACAGATAGTGTACTCTGAATCGGGGTTCACGACTTCCTAATAACAGAGCTAATAACTACGTTCTATTAGTTGGAAAAGTGATTGAGTTTAAAGCATAATTGGAAGCATCTCAACAACATACACAAATCATAATATTATTTCGGCATTATAACTGACTATATCATAGCATACACTAAAGATAACTACTCGCTAAACATGACAACAATATCACAAAGCATAATAATGGAAGAAATTATAAAAAGATAAAGGATAGAAGTAATAGTAGATTAAATGAGTTTTGAATACAAAAGTGACAACTTCAAACTACAGACCGCTCCTAATACAATCTCTGGCATTCTTCTTCGGGTACTAGATTTCCTGCATGGAGTCGAAGACCTTGAAAGTATGACTAGTATTGTAGAAAGAGAGAGAAAGAAGTGAATTGAAGTGTATGTAAAAATGGATGACAAAGACCCTTTAAATAAGAGTGAAATTTTCCTGCAAACGGCTGGTAGGCCGTTTGGCAGCCCGTTTGCAGGGGCCATTTGACCAGGCCACCCGTTTCTTGTGCCCGTTTTTTGACCCGTGTGGCAAGCTGTTTTGCATTGACTCAATCCATTTTGCATTGACGCAAGCCGTTTGGCAGGCCGTTTGGCTTGCTGATTTGCTGGATCGTAACTTGATTTCTTGTCTTTCGCCGTTTTCGCTCTAGAATCTTTGTTTTAACTCCGATTCTCTTGATTCTTTTTGTACCGTCTTCGTAATTAATTGATCTTCAATTTTAACTAACGAAGAGGGTATTTTGCCGATAAATCTTGGAACTTTATTTTTTTGGGCCTTAATACCGAGGTGAAAACGTGACTTTTTAACCGATATCAAGCACTCCATAAAGCTATCACTGTTACATCTGCCCTTCTTGATATCAACCACCCTAACATCCTTCTCGTCTTCTACCAGAACCTACTTTGAACCCTTAGGTTTCTTAAGAACCTGCTTTGTAACGTTAGGATTCTTAGAGTTGAGCCTTGTCCTCAAATCTTCCTTATTGTTGTTTATCTTGAACCTTAAATCCTTGGTTGGAGTAGCAGTAACTTCATTAAATATTCTACCATCAGTGAAGGCATTGGATCGAAGGTTATACCTTCTTGAATCGTTGATATTATAGCCACGTGATACACCATCAGGTTAGTTATGAATGTTGCTGGAACCATGTGCTTGACTTTTTTTCTCATGTGCCAAGAAAACTCTAATTGGCCTATCCTCAAACCTAATGGTTTCAATTGACGAAATTAGTCTGCCAACATTCGAAACATTACCGAATCTAGCAAACACGAATCTCTGTCCACTCTTGAGACGTTTGCTTACCATGAAAATATCCTTCAAATTACCATGGTGTTTGAACACCCGCCATAGATCCTCCATATTCCAACTATCGGGATGGTTAAAAAACATGAACGAGATCCATTGGTTCTTGATTAGCCTAGGAAAATCTATGTTGTTGAGTCCTCCGCTGTAGCGATATTGGTTGAAATTGAAACCCGCCTTGAAGCTTGCATACCTTTCTCTCTCTCTCTCTCCTCACACTCTCTCCCACCCCCCCATTATGAGTACTTTACGATTATAATATTGTCATAACCCGTCCTTAACCATAAGAACGTGTTAGATAACGTATGATTTCATTGCGAGGTATTGACCTCTATATGCGACATTTTTAAAAAGGAAAACTGCATATATTATACATTACAAACCAAACCATTATTTTTGTTACAAGCTTTAGACAATAAAAAGATGATTATCGTTTAACGATAATCTTCGACTTACAAACTTTACAAATGATAATAACAACACGATTTCTAGCATATTTTACAACACACGTCCTCGGATATGCAGTTTTATTTTTGACACAAATATGAGTACGCATGATCCTGCTTAGATTCAACATAATGCAGCGGAAGCTTTAATTATCACCTGAGAATAAACATGTTTAAAAACGTCAACATAAAGTTGGTGAGATATAGGTTTAGTGCGCAGCAATATATATATATAGACCACAAGATTTCGTATATAAACATTTCAATAAAAATATTCTAAGTGGTTGAGCACTTGGTAACCATACTTAACATTTTCACGTCGCATATTCCCTTTAATATGAAATCTTACTACACCGTACCAAGTGTAGTCACAAAACGAAGTACTGTGCAACCGTTGAATACTGGTCGTCCAGTCCGATTGGGGTTGTCAGGCCCGATAGATCTATCAACAGGATTCGCGTTTACAATACCGCTGTAAATATTAGTTACCAAGCTACAGGGAAGTATGCCAGTGGTACAACTCAACGTAGAATATATTTTTCAGTTACCTGTGTCCATAATGTAAAACATAAAATACATGTATTCTCATCCCGAAATATTTAGAGTTTAAAAGTGAGACTATATACTCACTCTTGTCTTGATGATATATATATTTTGACTCGGTCTTCCGGTTGATATCACGAACCTATCCATATATAATATATCAATATGTTTTCATTTTAAAACAAACGTTATATATATATATACTTGTTATACTTTTAATATTTTGAATATTTCCTTAGTCCGTAGTTAGCATTCCGATGTTAGTAATTCAATTTTTAATGGTTCATTTTTAGATGTTTAATATACCCGCAATAAACAAAACCCCCAACGAAATAAATAAAACCCCATCGTATATGTATTGGTCGAGATTAATCTTGACCCATGGTACCGGTGTTGTCAAATGACGTGTTGCGTACATAAAGTACCGGTGTTGTCAAATGACGTGTTGCGTACAATCATGGGATCTTATGATTAATCTTCTCGTGTTGTTTACGGGTGATCCTGAACCATATAAAATTGAATTATAAGTACATATATATAAAATATCATGTTATCTTAGAAATATGTGATTTATATCATTTTTTTCCAATTGATCCCGTAGTTGAAATGATCTAGGATAACCAATTTTGTTTCGGTCATAGTTTCTTCGTTACAAATCCGTTTTCGTTGATTCAAATTGCCATCTTCTTGGATCGAGTTCTTCTTTAAGACTATGAACTGTAAATACCTTGGTTTGTATTCAAAATCATACGGCATAAGTGAAACATTAGTGAAACATATGAAGTTAAACATTTTTGTTACAACAAAATCATTTAATGACCATTTTTCTAAAAATACTTATACTTTGAAAAACCAAGTTTTACCTTGTTAAATTAGCATATACATAAGTTATATTACAGGTCTTGAAGTATTTTAAAAGTTAAGTTAGAAGGATCTATTTAGTTTGCAAACAAGTTTGAAAACATTCAAACTATGTTCTTGTTGTTAAACTTGTATACCACAAAATATGATAGCTATATATATATGAATCGAATAAGGTTATGAACATAGATTCTACGTCAAGTTCCTTGGATGAAGTTGCTGTAAAAGAGAAGTAAGAAGCTAGAATCAAAAGGGTGATAGAAGTGGATGAAAGATTGGAAGTAAGTTGGTGTTCTTGGAAGGTTTTCTTGAAGTGTTTTTGTATGGTTTTCTTATGGTGTTTTAGTATGGTTTTTGAAGCTAGATCTTTATGGAACTTTGCTGGATTGTTATGGAGTTTAGAGAGTAAGAAAGAGTGTGTGTTTTTAGTTAAGAGATTGAAGTAAAAATGAATCAAAAATGATGATACATATATACTCCTAAAAATGTGATCTTTAAGGATAACATGACAAAATTTTAGTTTGTATTTTTGTAATTAGTCAAGTAATCATCCAAAAGTAATTACCTAGCTCTAAGGGCATGAATAATGGCTGGTTAGGTGGTGATTTTGATGTGTATTTACTATTAGTAAATACGTATAGGAGCTAGGTATGATACGAGTACAAATACTCTAGGTATACGTATAGAAATTTTGTGAAAAATGAAATGAGGATTCAAATATAGCTATCTTTTGTGAATACACTTATATGATTTTATGTATTTAAGTTCTTAAAAGTGATTAAATACATTACTTATACAATATATGTATAAACATTATATGTCTTAAGTATTTATGTCAAATAACGTTACGTATAGTTATCGTTTTGAAAACTTAAGTTAGTAGTTTCAAAATACACATATAACTTGTTGTTATTAATATAAAATGAGGTATTAAAACATTCCTTAATCATGTTAAATATGTATATATACATATATATATACACAAACGTATAATTATCATATATTGTATAGTTCGTGATATCATCGGTCAAACTAGACGGTCAAACGTTGTGTAAAACTCTTTTCGGAAATATCAGTCTCGACAATTTGGATTGCTTATCATGTTGGCAAGGTTTAATTTATGTAAATATTAATCTTATAAGTATAGAATGATCGAAAAAGTGCGGGTCGTTACAAATATAATATAATGTGATTATTACTAAATGGGAAATTAGCTTAGAAGCACTTTTATTTTTTTCCATTTTACATTTTTTATTATAGAATTGCCGGAATACAACATTCAGTCGGACAATATGTTTTTTGGACTCATGCTTAACGAGCCCATGGTCGATAGAAATTGTCACATCCCGTACACTGAGTTTGAACACAGTTCATTGTCTTCTAACATCATTTGGTTCGAACCCATAAAATATAAAATTTAATAATGTTTGAAATCAGAATTTCCACAAACAATGATTTATTTTATCACATAACAATAAAAACACACATCAAAGTCTTGAAACATAACAATGTTACACACCAAAGTACACAACACAAGCACAACAAAGTAACTCACAACGTTATAACTTTAAGGATCACCCATTTAGCTGTCAACAAAAGTGTTAATCGAGCTGAGGGCTAAACCTTTAGTCGTCGGCGTAACAGAGGAAAAGATCTAGCTAATCCATTGGCCGCTACCTATTTGTTGAGTTCAGATGAAGATCGAAGAAACCCCAAAATCAAAGTTATTCGAGCCTCCAAATATCCAGACAAATACTAGCTATTCGAAGAAGGTTCTAGAATTTGCAATCAGCCTCCAATTATCATTGTAGCCGCCGGTTCAATTGAAATTCGATTTTTTTTTAGCATTTTGCACTATGAATAGAGGGCTTAGCTGTAGAGTTTGCATGCACTTTTCAATTCAGTCTTTTTATTACTTTTCAAGTTATTTTCTCTCGAGTTGTTTAGGTTTGTTATTCAAGTCTATAAGGATTTCAGTTCTAACACTTTATTCCGCATTTATTCTTGAGGTATTTCTTATTTTAATTCCATGTCTATTTCAATTGATGTTCTTTATTTGATTGTTCTTTTTAATTCAATTATGGTTTTTTTTTTAATTCAATAATGAGCTAATCTTGTTAGTGTTCACTTGGTAATATCATGACCCCTAGTTAGGATTAGTGATTATTTCAAAATTGCTTTTATTACTTGTATGATTTAAAAGTCTTATGTTTAAGCAACAATCCATGGATGATCTAGAGATTGTGATAGAAGTGTATGTGTAGGTAAATCATAAGATTGATGGACCTAGTTAATCCAAATATTTGCATCTTACTAGTATTTTTCAAATGTCAATCTAGGTAGTTTATTTATTATTGAATGTGAACCATTTGAAGATCATAAATTAGCTAGTATACACTTGAGCCTTGGAATCTGGATGAGTTTTGCAACATATTATATATCTACATGATATGTAAAGTTGGTGATTTAATCAACCTACTTAATATAAAAAAGTGTCCAAGGCGTACAAAATATATATATATATATATATATATATATATATATATATATATATATATATATATATATATATATATATATATATATATATATATAATCTTGTTATATGCTTTTATTTATATAAGTATATGTATAAGTATATATATAAATAATCATGTTTAACATCTGAAAGGACCCGTTCATATATATTATAAACGATTCACAATAGTTGATTACATCGCGAGGTATTTGACCTCTATATGATACGTTTTACAAACATTGCATTAGTTTTTAAAAGACAAACTTTCTTTACATCAAAAATTGACGGCATGCATACCATTTCATATTACATCCAACTATAATTGACTTAGTATTAATCTTGATGAACTCAACGACTCGAATGCAACGTCTTTCAAAGTATGTCATGAATGACTCCAGGTAATATCCTTAAAATGAGCTAATGCACAGCGGAAGATTTCTTTAATACTTGAGAATAAACATGCTTTAAAGTGTCAACCAAAAGGTTGGTGAGTTCATTAGTTTATCATAATCAATCATTTCCGTAATAGTAATAGACCACAAGATTTCAGTTTCCATAAATATCCGTACACTCGCAAGTGTTTAAAAGTATTCTATAAGTTGTAGGCACCCGGTAACAAGCCTTAACGTTCATGTTTTACCCTCTGAAGTACACCAGATCAAGTGTGTTTAAAATAACCTCGAAGTACTAAAGCATCCCATAGTCAGGATGGGGTTTGTCAGGCCCAATAGATCTATCTTTAAGATTCGCGCCTACCGTACATAGACAAGTAGTTTAATGTTACCAAGCTAAGGGTATATTTCTGGTTTAAACCCACATAGAATTAGTTTTAGTACTTGTGCCTACTTCGTAAAACATTTATAAAACAGCGCATGTATTCTCAGCCCAAAAATATATATTGCAAAAGCAATTAAAAAGGGAGCAAATGAAACTCACAATACTGTATTTCGTAGCAATTATGTATATGACGGCAATGAACAAGTGCAGAGTTTGTCTCGGATTCATGAACGTATCAATATTGTGATTCAATATTGCAGGAAAGTACGTAGACGCAACGAAAATGATAAACGTTAGGTTGACCTCACGAGCAATACCCTCGATCAATACCCATAATCTCCATAGCTATAACCCATAATTTTCTTAGCTCTATCCCATTTGAAAACTTATTTTGAAATCGTCTGAGTATAACTCCGTCGTAGTATTTTATGTATACTAATAATATCTTGAAATAATACAAAGAAAATATATATATGTAATTCGATTGAGAGAGTTTAGAGAAATATATTTTCAAGTTTCTATGAAATAATGAAACCTACTGAATTCTATTTATAAAAGATTTTTGAATTATTAAAGTGAATTATTAAAGTATGAATTATTAAAGTGAATTATTAAAGTATGAATTATAAAAGTGAATTATTAAAGTATGAATTATTAAAGTGAATTATCAAAGTGAATTATTAAAGTATGAATTATTAAAGTGAATTATTAAAGTGAATTATTAAAGTATGAATTATTAAAGTGAATTATTAAAGTGAATTATTAAAGTGAATTATTAAAGTATGAATTATTAAAGTTAAAGTAAAGTAAAAGTAAAGTAAAGGTAAAGTTAAAGTATAGTAAAAGTATAAAACTATATACGTATAATACGCTTATAAATATATATAATATTAATTTAAATCGTTATATATATTTAATAAAATAAAATATAAATATTGTTATCTTTATCAAACTGGTTAAGTAATGAGCTGTCAAAAGTGGTTCTAGATATTTATAAAAGATATATACGTTTTAATAATAAAGTTCTTTTTAAACTGAAAACGTTTTTTTGTACTTTTGAAACTAAATCAAATAAATATGATAATTTTGTTTTCCAAAACTAAATATATTTAAGAATCATTTTGTTAAAAGGTTAAAATAATAGAAATCGTTATATCATAAAACATTTTAGAAAAGTAGAATTATATATATTCATAATAGGTTTCAAGTTTTTAAATTACAATCTGTTGGTGAAGCATGGGATAAAGTCCAAAGGTTAAATAAACGTATGAAATCATCTTAATGAAAAATGTCGAGTTACTTAACTTGTCGATATCCAACATCTAAGTTATTTACACTCCACGTTCTTATTTTCATATTAAATAAAATGAAAGTTAACATAGTTATCTTATCAAGGTCACGAGGAAAATATTATAAAACATGCCTTGGAAATTAAACAGGAATTTCCACTAACCCTTATCTAGTTCCCGTTAATTGACACATTTGTTCTTATTTATAAATCACTTTACCATTTTCCGAATGTTGTCAAAAAGAATAGATTTCTTAAATCACAGTGGACCTCATAACATAGGCCCGTAATCATATCATAATGTATCTGATAATTCAATCATTTGATATTATCTCTTAATTCTGTCGATAAATATATCAAAACAAATATGTTCATGTAAAGTATCATATATCTAATACTTTGTTAATGTTTTCAGTTAATATTATATATTATATATACATATCTATATACTCATAATTGTTCGTGAATCGTCGAACACGGTCAAAGGGTAATTGATTACATGAATGTAGTTCCAAACTTTTTGAGATTCAACACTACAAATTCTACTTATCGTGTCGGAAACATATAAAGGTTAAGTTTAAATTTGGTCGAAAATTTCCAGGTCGTCACAGTACCTACCCGTTAAAGAAATTTCGTCCCAAAATTTGATCGAGGTCGTCATGGCTAACAATAAGAATGTTATTATGACGAATATAAGTTGATTAATAGGGTTTTATCATGATTGAGAAAATATGGATAAAATAATTCGATTACTCGAAACGTATGAGTGAAGCTATCGTAAAAGAGTGAAATGAGAAAATAGGGATTCGTCTTATCTTTTGACGTCATCACGGTTGATCTCCGGATTAAAGAAAATCTTTGTAATCTATATAGAATTTGATTCTTCGGTGATTAAGGAAATTATGATCCTCTTCGATTTAATGCGATGATTCATCTCGATTTTTCTGTCAGATATTTCACTATAAATCCACCTCCTTCGTTTCCTTTTAATTCACACCTTCTATTCTTTCTCCCTTAATTCTTACTTTAAAATTATTCGTCAATATGCTTCATCCAGTGCTGATTCTCGATATACTCCTCACTTTCATATCTGTCGTTCTTCTTTTTCATCTACCTCCGGAAGAATCTATTTACTTCTACTATACTCTTGGTTTTATAGTGTTTTTAGTTCTCCCGTGTCTTTATATTGCTATATGCATCGATATATACGGTTTATAGTTTCTGGGTTGTTGTTGGGTTTTATATCTTCCCTTATATTTCGATGTCCCTGCTTCTGTCTTCTATAATCATTGTCATCCCCAATTAATGCTCTCTTTTATTTGCTGCGATTTATACCCCAATTTCTATTTCGGAGTTTTGTCCTTTCGTTTCTTCTTCTTGCGATTAAGCACAGCTTGTAATGGTCCAGAATTCGCATATATGAATTTCGAAATGAACTTTGTTAATGCTCTAAGAAGGAAATTGTAATGGCACGATCTTGACTTGTCAAATTACTAGAATACCTCGGAAAAGGCCGAATCATCAAGAAATATTTTCTTGATATTTTAGAGGTTAAAGAGAATACAAGAGTCGTGTAACATAGCACATGATGACGTTATGATCTGTGAATCATCACGTTCCATTTAGAAACTCAGCATGACTTACTGTAATATAATCACGTTGATCAAGTGTCATTATATTATACTAGTTCATGCTTCAGTTCCCAACACTACTTCAAAAATATTCCTATTTTAAATTCGAAAGTTTCAGAATTTAGAAACTAAAATAGTTTCTTTTATGATGTAATACAGACAGCACGAAGAGGTAAATGATTTCAGATAGGAATAATTATGAAAATATTTTCAGAAATATGGAGGATATTTATAATGAAAGATACGATGATATTTTAAAATTTCTAATATCAGAGGATGATAAAGAATATTATCCGTAAGGGTTTAGAGTCAGGAGCAAGGTATTCGATAATGACTTCAGCAGACACGGAATTATTTGGATTCTTTAAAGGTAGATTTCGTCCTTGTGATTTATCCACAGCCTTCTTTATGGTTTGCTCAATCCGTATTTTTCTGTACCAAATCTTCTCTTTTTCTGAGCTTTGCCAACACACTACTCTTTATCATCAAACTTTTTACTGTTAAGGTCGTTTATAGTTTTTGCTGCTTCATCAGTATTTCGAGAACTAGTTCGCAGTTTAGGGTGTTTTTCAGAAACTTCACATTCAAAGTATATAAGTCCAGAAGATAGACACATATAATTGTTGACGTAGACATGCTGCGAGATTTCAAAATACTGATTGCTAATTTCTGATGATTCGTATGGCAATTCTCGTTACAAGATGCAGATGAGTAAATGATAGGGTTTTGATAAATATAAAGATTTTTCGAAAAGTCAAATATCAATGAAGTTGTTAATAAGTTTACTGCTAATGTGGCGAGATATGAAAGGTTACCCGGTAATAATGATGAAGGGGTAATCATTATAATAAGGCTTATTCGAATGAACAATTGAAGTTGGTTTGCTGGAGCTGTGACAAAACCGTCTATTTTTAGAAGGGATTGAAAAGTTATTTTAGCTAGTAAATGCCAAAAGGTCTGACATGGATACATGTTAAATTATGACTTTGGTTTCAAGAGTTTTTCAGGTACGTAACTGTGGATAACATGTGGTTGGATCATCATCTCGATTGTTCATTATTTGAAGTGTCTTCAGGTATTTCGAAGGGCTTGAACACAGATTATAATCGTTAATATACATACGATGTTCTAACACAGTTTTGAAGTTAAAGTATAGCTTTGAAAGATGTAAGAATCTAAGAGTGATGATATCGGTTATAACTTGAATTGAATTCGACGATTTCAAAATCAGAATATGTAATTAGATTTTTGAATGAGTATGGTTGTTTTGATTTCTATAAAAGAATGTATATTGTTGTGAAAGTAGGGAGTATAATGGATGATTTACTGAATCAGATTCGAAGAATGTAACATATTAATTGTGAATTTATATATCTCTCGGGTATTACCTACCCGTTAAAAAAATATGTCACAATTAATATTTTGTACAAAAGAATTTTATTACAGTCTTTATGAAAATATATGTGTATATTTCTTCAGATGTAATATAGATTTAATGAGTTAATATTAAATTAAACTCACTTGCTTTATGGTTAAGGCTAGGATATATAATTTCTAAACTTTAGAAATTACATAATCATCGTAGAATGTTTTCCCAATGAAGTTATGAATCAATACTTCATCGTTGTGGTATTCCTTAGTATCTTCAGGGCGTATGACGTCGATGCTCATGGGACAGATTGAAAATTTAAGTTTGCGATGCGGTTGTTGTTGGTGATGGTAATGGTACTGTTGATGTTGTTGATGGTGGTACTGGTTATGTTGCTGGTGCTGATGCTGGTGTTTGTAACCTTTGCACCATATTCTCCAAAGCCACTACCCGAGCGCGAAGCTCGTTGACTTCTTCTATTACACCGGGATGATTGTCGGTTCGGACGAGCGGATAAATAAGATCTAGAATTTGGTGTAGTATATAATCATGAAGAAATACTCTGGAAATGAGAGAGAAAATGGTGTTTCAGACAGGTTTGCCGGTAAGTGCTTCATGTTCATTGCCAAGAGGTCAATGTGGTAGATGGAAAGGATCACCTTCTTCTTGTCTCCAATGATTAAGGAGGCTACGAACCCATCCCTAATTCATCCAGAATAGATAATGGCTGATTGGTTGATCCATTCCAGTCACACTGCTTTCGGAGCTTGAGTGGGATTCCATTTCGGAATCCGAGGAACTTGAATTGATGACGAATTCCATTTCGTACTATTTGATAAAGGATTTTTCGATACGAAATGATTTTCCGGCTATCGGGTGGTTTTCTAACTACATAGAATATCTATATATATAGATCAAAAGATTTCATAGATTACGGAGGAATTTACGGAATATGTCAGGCAAAGTTTACGGTAATAGATACGATAAGATATGATTTAGCAGATACGCTAAGATATGAATTTTGTCTATACACTATTCATGCAATCAATGTAGCAAGACGTGTCTAGACTAAGAATGATAAGCAGGTAATTTCCTAAGGATGGTAAGTAGTGAAATGTCCCGTTCTTATTGATTAAAAACGTTCCATATTAATTGATTTCGTTGGGAGGTTTTGACCTCTATATGAGACGTTTTTCAAAGACTGCATTCATTTTTAAAACAAACCATAACCTTTTATTTCATAAATAAAGGTTTAAAAATCTTTACGTAGATTATCAAATAATGATAATCTAAAATATCCTGTTTACACACGACCATTACATAATGGTTTACAATACAAATATGTTACATTGAAATCAGTTTCTTGAATGCAGTTTTTACACAATATCATACAAACAGGACTCCAAATCTTGTCCTTATTTTAGTATGAAACAGCGGAAGCTCTTAGTATTCACCTGAGAATAAACATGCTTTAAACGTCAACAAAAATGTTGGTGAGTTATAGGTTTAACCTATATATATCAAATTGTAACAATAGACCACAAGATTTCATATTTCAATACACATCCCATACATAGAGATAAAAATCATTCATATGGTGAACACCTGGTAACCGACATTAACAAGATGTATATATAAGAATATCCCCATCATTCCGGGACACCCTTCGGATATGATATAAATTTCGAAGTATTAAAGCATCCGGTACTTTGGATGGGGTTTTTTAGGCCCAATAGATCTATCTTTAGGATTCGCGTCAATTAGGGTGTCTGTTCCCTAATTCTTAGATTACCAGACTTAATAAAAAGGGGCATATTCGATTTCGATAATTCAACCATAGAATGTAGTTTCACGTACTTGTGTCTATTTTCTAAATTATTTATAAAACCTGCATGTATTCTCATGCCAAAAATATTAGATTTTAAAAGTGGGACTATAACTCACTTTCACAGATTTTTACTTCGTCGGGAAGTAAGACTTGGCCACTGTTGATTTACGAACCTATAACAATATATACATATATATCAAAGTATGTTCAAAATATATTTACAACACTTTTAATATATTTTGATGTTTTAAGTTTATTAAGTCAGCTGTCCTCGTTAGTAACCTACAACTAGTTGTCCACAGTTAGATGTACAGAAATAAATCGATAAATATTATCTTGAGTCAATCCACGACCCAGTGTATACGTATCTCAGTATTGATCACAACTCAAACTATATATATTTTGGAATCAACCTCAACCCTGTATAGCTAACTCTAACATTCACATATAGAGTGTCTATGGTTGTTCCGAAATATATATAGATGTGTCGACATGATAGGTCGAAACATTGTATACGTGTCTATGGTATCTCAAGATTACATAATATACAATACAAGTTGATTAAGTTATGGTTGGAATAGATTTGTTACCAATTTTCACGTAGCTAAAATGAGAAAAATTATCCAATCTTGTTTTACCCATAACTTCTTCATATTAAGTCCGTTTTGAGTGAATCAAATTGCTATGGTTTCATATTGAACTCTATTTTATGAATCTAAACATAAAAAGTATAGGTTTATAGTCGGAAAAATAAGTTACAAGTCATTTTTGTAAAGGTAGTCATTTCAGTCGAAAGAACGACGTCTAGATGACCATTTTAGAAAACATACTTCCACTTTGAGTTTAACCATAATTTTTGGATATAGTTTCAGGTTCATAATAAAAATCATTTTCTCAGAATAACAACTTTTAAATCAAAGTTTATAATAGTTTTTAATTAACTAACCCAAAATAGCCCGCGATGTTACTACGACGGCGTAAATCCGGTTTTACGGTGTTTTTCGTGTTTCCAGGTTTTAAATCATTAAGTTAGCATATCATATAGATATAGAACATGTGTTTAGTTGATTTTAAAAGTCAAGTTAGAAGGATTAACTTTTATTTGCGAACAAGTTTAGAATTAACTAAACTATGTTCTAATGATTACAAGTTTAAACCTTCGAATAAGATAGCTTTATATGTATGAATCGAATGATGTTATGAACATTATTACTACCTTAAGTTCCTTGGATAAACCTACTGAAAAAGAGAAAAATGGATCTAGCTTCAACGGATCCTTGGATGGCTCGAAGTTCTTGAAGCAGAATCATGACACGAAAACAAGTTCAAGTAAGATCATCACTTGAAATAAGATTGTTATAGTTATAGAAATTGAACCAAAGTTTGAATATGATTATTACCTTGTATTAGAATGATAACCTACTGTAAGAAACAAAGATTTCTTGAGGTTGGATGATCACCTTACAAGATTGGAAGTGAGCTAGCAAACTTGAAAGTATTCTTGCTTTTATGTAACTAGAACTTGTAGAATTTATGAAGAACACTTAGAACTTGAAGATAGAACTTGACAGAGATCAATTAGATGAAGAAAATTGAAGAATGAAAGTGTTTGTAGGTGTTTTTGGTCATTGGTATATGGATTAGATATAAAGGATATGTAATTTTGTTTTCATGTAAATAAGTCATGAATGATTACTCATATTTTTGTAATTTTATGAGATATTTCATGCTAGTTGCCAAATGATGGTACCCAAATATGTTAGGTGACTCACATGGGCTGCTAAGAGCTGATCATTGGAGTGTATATACCAATAGTACATACATCTAAAAGCTGTGTATTGTACGAGTACGAATACGGGTGCATACGAGTAGAATGGTTGATGAAACTGAACGAGGATGTAATTGTAAGCATTTTTGTTAAGTAGAAGTATTTTGATAAGTGTATTGAAGTCTTTCAAAAGTGTATAAATACATATTAAAACACTACATGTATATACATTTTAACTGAGTCGTTAAGTCATCGTTAGTCGTTACATGTAAGTGTTGTTTTGAAACCTTTAGGTTAACGATCTTGTTAAATGTTGTTAACCCAATGTTTATAATATCAAATAAGATTTTAAATTATTATATTATCATGATATTATCATGTATGAATATCTCTTAATATGATATATATATACATTAAATGTCTTTACAACGATAATCGTTATATATATGTCTCGTTTAAAAATCATTAAGTTACTAGTCTTGTTTTTACATATGTAGTTCATTGTTAATATACTTAATGATATGTTTACTTATCATAATATCATGTTAACTATATATATATCCATATATATGTCATCATATAGTTTTTACAAGTTTTAACGTTCGTGAATCACCGGTCAACTTGGGTGGTCAATTGTCTATATGAAACATATTTCAATTAATCAAGTCTTAACAAGTTTGATTGCTTAACATGTTGGAAACATTTAATCATGTAAATAACAATCTCAATTAATATATATAAACATGGAAAAGTTCGGGTCACTACAGTACCTACCCGTTAAATAAATTTCGTCCCGAAATTTTAAGCTGTTGAAGGTGTTGACGAATCTTCTGGAAATAGATGCGGGTATTTCTTCTTCATCTGATCTTCACGCTCCCAGGTGAACTCGGGTCCTCTACGAGCATTCCATCGAACCTTAACAATTGGTATCTTGTTTTGCTTAAGTCTTTTAACCTCACGATCCATTATTTCGACGGGTTCTTCGATGAATTGGAGTTTTTCGTTGATTTGGATTTCATCTAACGGAATAGTGAGATCTTCTTTAGCAAAAAATTTCTTCAAATTCGAGACGTGGAAAGTGTTATGTACAGCCGCGAGTTGTTGAGGTAACTCAAGTCGGTAAGCTACTGGTCCGACACGATCAATAATCTTGAATGGTCCAATATACCTTGGATTTAATTTCCCTCGTTTACCAAATCTGAACTCAATGACTCGAATGCAACATCTTTCAAAATATGTCATGAATGACTCCAAGTAATATCCTTAAAATGAGCTAATACACAGCGGAAGATTTCTTTAATACCTGAGAATAAACATGCTTTAAAGTGTCAACCAAAAGGTTGGTGAGTTCATAGGTTTATCATAACAATCATTTCAATATATTAATAGACCACAAGATTTTCGTTTATAAATATATGTACACTCGCAAGTGTATAAAAGTATTCTATAAGTTGTAGGCACTCGGTAACAAGCCTTAACGTTCATGTTTTACCCTATGAAGTACACCAGATCAGGTGTGTTTAAAATAACCTCGAAGTACTAAAGCATCCCATAGTCAGGATGGGGTTTGTCAGGCCCAATAGATCTATCTTTAGGATTCGCGCCTACCGTACATAGACAAGTAGTTTAATGTTACCAAGCTAAGGGTATATTTCTGGTTTAAACCCACGTAGAATTAGTTTTAGTACTTGTGCCTATTTCGTAAAACATTTATAAAAACAACGCATGTATTCTCAGTCCCAAAAATATATATAAAAGGGAGCAAATGAAACTCACCATACTGTATTTCGTAGTAAAAATACATATAACGTCATTTAACAAGTGCAAGGTTGGCCTCGGATTCACGAACCTATATTAATTATATATATTTATATGTTGGTCAATATTTGTCTAACAATTTTTGGTCAAGTCATAGTGTACCACAATCCTAATGCTCGAGACTAATATGCAAAAGTCAACAAAAGTCAACTTGACTCAAAATGACTTCTAAAATTTATACGTGTTTATTATATAACTTAACTATAGTCGTTTTATATATTTAAATATATTTATTAGATTTTATAATAATAAAAGTCATTTATTAATAGAAATTTATATTAACGTTTATATATAATAAAATATACTTTTATATATCTTAAGTAGTAAAATTTATAAAGTTCACTTAATATCGTAAAACTATAGTGGTAAGTATTATTAATGTAATTATATTACGCGTGGTGAAAAATATCTTTGTATCCCCTATTTATTTGATAAAATAATATTGATCATAATAATAATAAGTAAAAGTTGTATTATTTTATAATAATAATTATTATTATTCTATAACAATATTTATATTTACTAAAAATGGTATTATGATAAAATAATAATACTAACATAATAGTAATAATGATATTTTATAATTACAATGATATTTTTATTAAAGTAATAACGACGATAGTGATAATAATCATTTTAACAATAATACTAAAATTCAGTTGACTATAACTTCTAATCCGTTAATCGAAACCATTCGATATCTAAATGAAAAGTTCTTAATTTTTCGCTAGCTTTCCAATGACATGCATATCATATACCCTATCTCAGTAGCATATGTATTTAATTCAGGATTCAACAAACCTATCTAAGGACAATATCGAATGTACAAGCATGCATAATCCTATATACTCGAGCACTAGTCAGGGATACACTATTGATATATAAAAGTTAATTTATGAGTGCTCACGTATCAATATTGAGATTCAATATTACAGGACAGTACGTAGACGCAACGAAGATGATAAACACTAGATTGACCTCAGGAGCATATCCATGAACCATACCCATCACCTCCATAGCTATAACCCATAATTTCATTAGCTTCGACTCATTCAAAAACTATTTTGAAATCACTCGAACATCACTCCGTCGTAATATTTTATGTATACTAATAATATCTTGAAATAATACAGAGCAAATATATATATATATATATACACATATATATATATATATACATATATATATATATATATATATATATATATATATATATATATATATATATATATATATATATATATATATATATATATATATATATATGTAAATCGATTGAGAGAGTTCAGAGAAATATATTTTCAAGTTTCTATGAAATAATGAAACCTATTGAATTCTATTTATAATAGATTTTTGAATTATTAAAGTGAATTATTAAAGTATGAATTATTAAAGTGAATTATTAAAGTGAATTATTAAAGTATGAATTATTAAAGTGAATTATTAAAGTATGAATTATTAAAGTGAATTATTAAAGTTAAAGTAAAGTAAAAGTAAAGTAAAGGTAAAGTTAAAGTATAGTAAAAGTATAAAAACTATGTATGTATAATACGCGTATAAATATATAATATTAATTTAAATCGTTATATATATTTAATGAAATAAAATATAAATATCGTTATATTTATTATACTGGTTAAGTAATGAGTTGTCAAAAGTGATTCTAGATATTTATAAAAGTTATATACGTTTTAATAATAAAGTTCTTTTAAACTGAAAATGTTTTTGTACGTTTGAAAAAAGATTAATAGAATATTATGGAAACCAATTTTCCACTAGCTTTTGTCTAACTTTCGTAAATGACACTTTTTATTTTTATTTATAAATAGCTTTACAAATTATTCCGAATATCGTTAAGAGGAATAGATTTTCTCAAATCATAGTGGACCTCTCAACAGAGACTTATAATCATAATTCAATGTTTCTGATAATTTAATCATTTAATATATATATTTTTTAATTTCGTCGATAATCATATTGAAACAAATACGTTCATATAAAGCATTATGCATTTAAATACTTTGTTGACATTTTCAATTTATAACATATACACATATACATACATATTCATATATGTTCATTTAATGGTTCGTGAATCATTGGAATTTGGTCGAGGTTTAAATGAATGTATAAACATAGTTTAAAATCCTTGAGATTTAACTTAACAAACTTTGCTTATCATGTCGGAATAATATAAAGATTAAAGTTTAAATTTGGTCAGAAATTTCTGGGTCGTCACAGTACCTACCCGTTAAAGAAATTTCGTCCCCGAAATTTGATAGAGGTCGTCATGCTAACAATGAGAATGTTATTATAACGATTATAGAGTTTTATCATGTTCAAGAAGAATGGATAAAATAATTCGATTACTCGAAGCGTGTGAGTGAAGTTATCATAAATGAATGAAATAAGATAATAGTGATTCGTCGTATCTTTTGACGTCATCACGATTGATCTCTGAAATGAAAATCTTTGTAATCTATATTGGATTTGATTATTCGGTGATTAAGGAAATTATGATCCTCTTCGAATTAATGCGATAATCCATTTTGATTTCTCTGTCGGATATTTCACTATAAATCTACCTCATTTGTTTTCTTACAACTCACACCTTCTCAACTCATATTTTAAAGTATTTGTCAATATGCTTCATCCAGTGCTGATTCTTGATATACTCATCACTTTCATATCTGTCGCTCTTCTTTTTCATCTGCCTCCGGAAGAATCTATTTACTTCTACTATACTCTTGGTTTTATAGTGTTTTTAGTTCTCCCGTGTCTTTATATTGCTATATGCATTGATATATACGGTTTGTGATTTTTGGGTTGTTGTTGGGTTTTATATCTTTCCTTATATTTCAAAGTCCTTGCTTCTTCTATAATCATTGTCATCCACAGTTAATGCTCTCTTCTATTTGCTATGATTTATACTCCCATTTCTAGTTCGGAGCTTTGTCCTTTCGTTTCTTCTTCTTGCGATTAAGCACCGCTTGTAATAGTTCAGAATTCGCAGATATAAATTTCGGAATGAACATTGTTATTGTTCTAGGAAGAAAATTGTAATGGCACGATCTTGACTTGTCAAATTACCAGAATACCTCGGAAAAGGCCTAATCATCAAGAAATATTTTCTTGATATTTAGAGATCAAAGAGAATACAAGAGTCGTGTAACATAGCACATGATGATGTTATGATCTGTGAATCATCATGTTCCATTTAGAAACTCAGCATGAATTACTGTAATATAATCACATTGATCAAGTGTCATTATATTATACTAACTCATGCTTCAGCTCCCAACACTTCTTCAAGAATATTCCTATTTTAAATTCAAATTTTTTTTTTAGAATTTAGAAACTAACACAGTTTCTTTTTATGTTGTAACGCAGATATTGCGAAGAGATAAAAGATTTCAGATAAGAATAGTTGTGAAAATATCTTCAGGAATATCGAAGATATTATAATAAAAGATACGATAATATGGATGATGAAGAAGATTTGTCTGTGAAGGTTTAGAATAAGAAGTAAGGTGTTTGCTAACGATTTCAGTAGACACTGAATCATTTGGATCCTTTGAAGGCAGGTTTAGTCTTTGCGATTTATCCACAGCCTCCTTCATGGTCTGCTCAATCCGTTTTCCAGTTTCAAACCTTCTCTTTTTCTCAGCTTTACCACCATACTATTCTTTATCATCAAACTTTTGACTGTTAAAGTCGTTTACAGTTTTTGCTGCTTCATCAGCATTTTTCCAATTTCGGAGAACTAGTTCATATTTTGGGATGTTTTTCAGAAAATTCACATTCGAAGTATGTAAGTCTAGGAGATAGACGTTATATGTATAACTTTTGACGTAAAATTGTAGCGAAATTCAAAATACTGATTGCTAATTTCCAGTAGTTGGTGTGACAATTATTGTTACAGGATGTAGGTGAGTACATGATGGAGTTTTAATGAATAAGTATAGTAGCTTTTCGGAGAGGCTTAAGTCGAAGGTTAATGAAGTTGTTGATAAGTTTACTGCTAATGTGGCGAGATATGAAAGGTTCCCCAGTAACAATGATGAAGGGGTAATTGTTGTAATAAGGTTTATTCGTATAATAAATGAAGGTGATTTGCGGGAGCTGTGACAAAACTGTCTATTTTGGAAAGAGAATGAAAAATTATATTTGGTAATAAATATCAAAGGATCTGACACGGATGCGTGTTAAACTATAACTTTGGTTTCAAGAGCTTTTCAGATGCATGACAGTGGGTAATATGTGGTTGGATCATCATCTCGCATGTCTTTAGTAATTTTGAAGTGTTTGAACACATATTGTAATTGTTAATATACATATGATGTTCTAAGATTTTGAATGATACAAATATTTTTGTGAGTTCCATGAATAGAAATGAGGTTCTAGGACAGTTTTGAAGTCAAAGTATAGTTTTGAAAGATGTAGGAATCTAAGAGTGATGATTTCGGTTATATCTTGAATCGAATTATGAGATTTCAAAATTAGAATATGTAATTAGATTTTGAATGAGTATGGTTGTTTTGATTTCTATAAAAGAATGTATATTGTTGTGAAAATAGGGAGTATAATGGATGATTTGCTGAATCAGATTCGAAGAATGTAACATATTAATTGTGAATTTATATATCTCTCGGGTATTACCTACCCGTTAAAAAAATTTCACAATTAATATTTTGTACAAAAGAATTTTATCACAGTCTTTATGGAAATATATATGTGTATATTTCTTCAGATGTAATATTGATTTAATGAGTTAATATTAAATTAAACTCATTTGATTTATGGTTAAGGCTAGGATAGATAATTTCTAAACTTTAGAAATTACATAATCGCCGTAGAATGTTTCTCCAATGAAGTTATGAATCAATACTTCATCGTTGTGGTATTCCTTGGTATCTACATGGCGTATGACGTCGATGCTCGTGGGACAGATTGTGAAGTTGAGGTTTGCGATGCGGTTGTTGTTGGTGGTGGTAATGGTACTGTTGATGTTGTTGATGGTGGTACTAGTTATGCTGCTGGTGCTGCTGCTGGTGTTTGTAACCTTTGCACCATATTCTCCAAAGCCACTACCCGAGCGCGAAGCTCGTTGACTTCTTCTATTACACCGGGGTGATTGTCGGTTCGGATGAGCGAATAAATAAGATCTAGAATTTGGTGTAGTATATAATCATGACGAGATACTCTGGAAATGAGAGAGAAAATGGTGTTTTGGACAGGTTCGCCGGTAAGTGCTTCAGGTTCATTGCCAAGAGGGCAATGTGGTGAATGAAAGGGATCACCTTCTTCTTGTCTCCAATGGTTAAGTAGATTACGAACCCATCCCCAATTCATCCAGAATAGATGATGGCTAATTGGTTGATCCATTCCGGTCACGCTGCTTTCGGAGCTCATGTGGAAATCCATATCGGCATAGCTGTCGGAATCCGAGGAACTCAAACTGGTTGAGGGATCTATCTTGTATGATCAGGGAAAGAATTTTTGGTATGAAATAGATTGTAGAATTTAGATTTGGTATTCTTCAATACATAATTTACATATGTATATATAATACCAAAATCCCATAAATTACGGAGGAATTTACGTGATATGTCAGGCAAAGTTTACGGTAACAGATACGCTAAGATATAGATTAGCAGATACGCTAAGATATGAATTTTGTCTATACACTATTTATGCAATCAATGCAGTAAGACGTGTCTAGACTAAGAATGATAAGCAGGCAATTCCGACAAAAATGATAAGCAAAAATTTTGACATGCAGACACGGTCGAAGTCCAGGCTCACTAATGCATCCTAACGACTATCAGTTAGACACACTAATGCAGACCTGGTTCGCTAAGACCACCGCTCTGATACCAACTGAAAGGACCCGTTCATATATATTATAAACGATTCACAATAGTTGATTACATCGCGAGGTATTTGACCTCTATATGATAAATTTTACAAACATTGCATTCGTTTTTAAAAGACAAACTTTCTTTACAACGAAAGTTGACGGCATGCACACCATTTGATAATACATCCAACTATAATTGACATAATAATAATCTTGATGAACTCAATAACTCGAATGCAACGTCTTTCAAAATATGTCATGAATGACTCCAAGTAATATCCTTAAAATGAGCTAATACATAGCGGAAGATTTCTTTAATACCTGAGAATAAACATGCTTTAAAGTGTCAACCAAAAGGTTGGTGAGTTCATAGGTTTATCATAACAATCATTTCAATATATTAATAGACCACAAGATTTTCGTTTATAAATATATGTACACTCGCAAGTGTATAAAAGTATTCTATAAGTTGTAGGCACTCGGTAACAAGCCTTAACGTTCATGTTTTACCCTCTGAAGTACACCAGATCAGGTGTGTTTAAAATAACCTCGAAGTACTAAAGCATCCCATAGTCAGGATGGGGTTTGTCAGGCCCAATAGATCTATCTTTAGGATTCGCGCCTACCGTACATAGACAAGTAGTTTAATGTTACCAAGCTAAGGGTATATTTCTGGTTTAAACCCACATAGAATTAGTTTTAGTACTTGTGCCTATTTCGTAAAACATTTATAAAAACAGCGCATTTATTCTCAGTCCCAAAAATATATATAAAAGGGAGCAAATGAAACTCACCAAACTGTATTTCGTAGTAAAAATACATATAACGTCATTTAACAAGTGCAAGGTTGGCCTCGGATTCACGAACCTATATTAATTATATATATTTATATGTTGGTCAATATTTGTCTAACAATTTTTGGTCAAGTCATAGTGTACCACAATCCTAATGCTCGAGACTAATATGCAAAAGTCAACAAAAGTCAACTTGACTCAAAATGACTTCTAAAATTTATACGTGTTTATTATATAACTTAACTATAGTCGTTTTATATATTTAAATATATTTATTAGATTTTATAATAATAAAAGTCATTTATTAATAGAAATTTATATTAACGTTTATATATAATAAAATATACTTTTATATATCTTAAGTAGTAAAATTTATAAAGTTCACTTAATATCGTAAAACTATAGTGGTAAGTATTATTAATGTAATTATATTACGCGTGGTGAAAAATATCTTTGTATCCCCTATTTATTTGATAAAATAATATTGATCATAATAATAATAAGTAAAAGTTGTATTATTTTGTAATAATAATTATTATTATTCTATAACAATATTTATATTTACTAAAAATAGTATTATGATAAAATGATAATACTAACATAATAGTAATAATGATATTTTATAATAACAATGATATTTTTATTAAAATAATTACGACGATAGTGATAATAATCATTTTAACAATAATACTAAAATTCAGTTGACTATAACTTCTAATCCGTTCATCGAAACCATTCGATATCTAAATGAAAAGTTCTTAATTTTTCGCCAGATTTCCAATGACATGCATATCATATACCCTATCTCAGTAGCATATGTATCTAATTCAGGATTCAACAAACCTATCTTAGGACAATATCGAATGTACAAGCATGCATAATCCTATATACTCGAGCACTAGTCAGGGATACACTATTGATATATAAAAGTTAAGTTATGAGTGCTCACGTATCAATATTGAGATTCAATATTGCAGGACAGTACGTAGACGCAACGGAGATAATAAACACTAGATTGACCTTACGAGCATATCCATGAACCATACCCATCACCTCCATAGCTATAACCCATAATTTCCTTAGCTTCGACTCATTCAAAAACTATTTTGAAATCACTCGGACATCACTCCGTCGTAATATTTTATGTATACTAATAATATCTTGAAATAATACAGAGCAAATATATATATATATATATATATATATATATATATATATATATATATATATATATATATATATATATATATATATATATATATATATATATATATATATATATATATGTAAATCGATTGAGAGAGTTCAGAGAAATATATTTTCAAGTTTCTATGAAATAATAAAACCTATTGAATTCTATTTATAATAGATTTTTGAATTATTAAAGTGAATTATTAAAGTATGAATTATTAAAGTGAATTATTAAAGTATGAATTATTAAAGTGAATTATTAAAGTATGAATTATTAAAGTGAATTATTAAAGTTAAAGTAAAGTAAAAGTAAAGTAAAGGTAAAGTTAAAGTATAGTAAAAGTATAAAAACTATGTATGTATAATACGCGTATAAATATATAATATTAATTTAAATCGTTATATATATTTAATGAAATAAAATATAAATATCGTTATATTTATTATACTGGTTAAGTAATGAGTTGTCAAAAGTGATTCTAGATATTTATAAAAGTTATATACGTTTTAATAATAAAGTTCTTTTAAACTGAAAATGTTTTTGTACGTTTGAAAAAAGATTAATAGAATATTATGGAAACCAATTTTCCACTAGCTTTTGTCTAACTTTCGTAAATGACACTTTTTATTTTTATTTATAAATAGCTTTACAAATTATTCCGAATATCGTTAAGAGGAATAGATTTTCTCAAATCATAGTGGACCTCTCAACAGAGACTTGTAATCATAATTCAATGTTTCTGATAATTCAATCATTTAATATATATATTTTTTAATTTCGTCGATAATCATATTGAAACAAATACGTTCATATAAAGCATTATGCATTTAAATACTTTGTTGACATTTTCAATTTATAACATATACACATATACATACATATTCATATATGTTCATTTAATGGTTCGTGAATCATTGGAATTTGGTCGAGGTTTAAATGAATGTATAAACATAGTTTAAAATCCTTGAGATTTAACTTAACAAACTTTGCTTATCATGTCGGAATAATATAAAGATTAAAGTTTAAATTTGGTCAGAAATTTCCGGGTCGTCACAAAATCGAACAACGCCTTTCCAAGGTGCAACTTTAATCATGACCATCTCTCCAATTTCAAATTCTATATCTTTTCTTTTAATGTCAGCGTAGCTCTTTTGTCGACTTTAGGAGGTTTTCAACCGTTGTTGAATTTGGATGATCTTCTCGGTAGTTTCTTGTATAATCTCCGGACCCGTAATCTGTCTATCCCCCACTTCACTCCAACAAATTGGAGACCTGCACTTTCTACCATAAAGTGCTTCAAACGGCGCCATCTCAATGCTTGAATGGTAGCTGTTGTTGTAGGAAAATTCTGCTAACGGTAGATGTCGATCCCAACTGTTTCCGAAATCAATAACACATGCTCGTATCATGTCTTCAAGCGTTTGTATCGTCCTTTCGCTCTGCCCATAAGTTTGTGGATGATAGGCAGTACTCATGTCTAGACGAGTTCCTAATGCTTGCTGTAATGTCTGCCAGAATCTTGAAATAAATCTGCCATCCCTATCAGAGATAATAGAGATTGGTATTCCATGTCTGGAGACGACTTCCTTCAAATACAGTCGTGCTAACTTCTCCATCTTGTCATCTTCTCTTATTGGCAGGAAGTGTGCTGATTTGGTGAGACGATCAACTATTACCTAAATAGTATCAAAACCACTTGCAGTCCTTGGTAATTTAGTGATGAAATCCATGGTAATGTTTTCCCATTTCCATTCTGGGATTTCGGGTTGTTGAAGTAGACCTGATGGTTTCTGATGCTCAGTATTGACCTTAGAACACGTCAAACATTCTCCTACGTATTTAGCAACATCGGCTTTCATACCCGGCCACCAAAAATGTTTCTTGAGATCCTTGTACATCTTCCCCGTTCCAGGATGTTTTGAGTATCTGGTTTTATGAGCTTCTCTAAGTACCATTTCTCTCATATCTCCAAATTTTGGTACCCAAATCCTTTCAGCCCTATACCGGGTTCCGTCTTCCTGAATATTAAGATGCTGCTCCGATCCTTTGGGTATTTCATCCTTTAAATTTCCCTCTTTTAAAACTCCTTGTTGCGCCTCCTTTATTTGAGTAGTAAGGTTATTATGAATCATTATATTCATAGATTTTACTCGAATGGGTTCTCTGTCCTTCCTGCTCAAGGCATCGGCTACCACATTTGCCTTCCCCGGGTGGTAACGAATCTCAAAGTCGTAATCATTCAATAATTCAATCCACCTACGCTGCCTCATATTCAGTTGTTTCTGATTAAATATGTGTTGAAGACTTTTGTGGTCGGTATATATAATACTTTTGACCCCATATAAGTAGTGCCTCCAAGTCTTTAATGCAAAAACAACCGCGCCTAATTCCAAATCATGCGTCGTATAATTTTGCTCATGAATCTTCAATTGTCTAGACTCATAAGCAATCCCCTTCGTTCGTTGCATTAATACACAACCGATACCTTGCTTTGATGCGTCATAATAAATCACAAAATCATCATTCCCTTCAGGCAATGACAATATAGGTGCCGTAGTTAGCTTTTTCTTCAATAACTGAAACGCTTTCTCTTGTTCATCCTTCCATTCAAATTTCTTCCCTTTATGCGTTAATGCAGTCAAGGGTTTTGCTATTCTGGAAAAGTCTTGGATTAACCTTCTGTAGTAACCAGCTAGTCCTAAAAACTGGCGTATGTGTTTTGGAGTTTTCGGGGTTTCCCACTTTTCAACAGTTTCTATCTTTGCCGGATCCACCTTAATACCTTTTTTGTTCACTATGTGACCAAGGAATTGAACTTCTTCCAACCAAAATGCACACTTTGAAAATTTAGCGTACAATTCTTCCTTCCTCAATACTTCTAACACCTTTCTCAAATGTTCACCGTGTTCTTGGTCATTCTTTGAGTAAATAAGTATGTCATCAATGAAAATAATGACAAACTTGTCAAGGTATGGTCCACACACTCGGTTCATAAGGTCCATGAACATAGCTGGTGCATTAGTTAAACCAAACGGCATGACCATAAACTCATAATGACCGTACCGTGTTCTGAAAGCAGTCTTTGGAATATCATCTTCTTTCACCCGCATTTGATGATACCCGGAACGTAAGTCAATCTTTGAATAAACAGACGAGCCTTGTAGTTGATCAAATAAGTCGTCGATTCTCGGTAGTAGGTAGCGGTTCTTGATGGTAAGTTTGTTCAACTCTCGGTAGTCGATACACAACCTGAATGTACCATCTTTCTTCTTGACAAACAAAACAGGAGCTCCCCACGGTGATGTGCTTGGTCGAATGAAACCACGCTCTAAAATTTCTTGTAATTGGCTTTGCAGTTCTTTCATCTCGCTGGGTGCGAGTCTGTAAGGAGCACGACCTATTGGTGTAGCTCCTGGTACAAGATCTATTTGAAATTCAACGGATCGATGTGGGGGTAATCCCGGTAATTCTTTCCGAAATACATCGGGAAATTCTTTTGCGACGGGAACATCATTGATGCTCTTTTCTTCAGTTTGTACTTTCTCGACGTGTGCTAGAACAGCATAGCAACCTTTTCTTATTAGTTTTTGTGCCTTCAAATTACTAATAAGATGTAGCTTCGCGTTGCCCTTTTCTCCGTACACCATTAAGGGTTTTCCTTTTTCTCGTATAATGCGAATTGCATTTTTGTAACAAACGATCTCTGCTTTCACTTCTTTCAACCATTCCATACCGATTATCACATCAAAACTCCCTAACTCTACTGGTATCAAGTCAATCTTAAATGTTTCGCTAACCAGTTTAATTTCTCGATTCCGACATATATTATCTGCTGAAATTAATTTACCATTTGCTAATTCGAGTAAAAATTTACTATCCAACGGCGTCAATGGACAAATTAATTTAGCACAAAAATCTCTACTCATATAGCTTCTATCCGCACCCGAATCAAATAAAACGTAAGCAGATTTATTGTCAATAAGAAACGTACCCGTAACAAGCTCCGGGTCTTCCTGTGCCTCTGCCGCATTAATATTGAAAACTCTTCCACGGCCTTGTCCATTCGTGTTCTCCTGGTTCGGGCAATTTCTAATAATGTGGCCCGGTTTTCCACATTTATAACAAACTACATTGGCATAACTTGCTTCGACACTACTTGCTCCGCCATTACTCGTTCCGACACCATTTGTTCCTTTCGTTCTATTAACCCCTGGCCCGTAGACCTCACACTTCGCCGTGCTATGACCATTTCTTTTACACTTATTGCAAAATTTGGTGCAGAACCCCGAGTGATACTTTTCACACCTTTGGTATAGCTGCTTCTGATTGTTGTTGTTGTTGCGGTTATTATTGTTGTTGGGATGATTGTTGTAGTTGCTGTTGTTGTTGTTGTTGTTGTTGTTGGGCCGTTTGTTGTAGTTACGATTGATGTTGCGATTGTTGGGATAATTGTTGCGATTATTGTTGTAATTGCTGTTGTTGTTGTATTGGTGATTCTTATCACCGTTTTCCTCCCACTTTCTTTTGACTTGCTTCACATTGGCCTCTTCGGCCGTCTGTTCTTTAATTCCTTCCTCAATCTGGTTCACTAGTTTGTGAGCCATTCTACATGCCTGTTGTATGGAGGCGGGCTCGTGTGAACTTATATCTTCTTGGATTCTTTTCGGTTATCCTTTCACAAATGCGTCGATCTTCTCTTCCTCATCTTCCAATGCTCCCGGACACAATAGGCACAATTCTGTGAATCGTCTTTCGTACGTGGTAATATCAAATCCTTGGGTTCGTAACCCTCTAAGTTCTGTCTTGAGCTTATTGACCTCGGTTCTGGGACGGTACTTCTCGTTCATCAAGTGCTTGAATGCTGACCACGGTAGTGCGTACGCATCGTCTTGTCCCACTTGCTCTAGATAGGTATTCCACCATGTTAACGCAGAACCTGTGAAGGTATGCGTAGCGTACTTCACTTTGTCCTATTCCGTACACTTACTTATGGCAAACACCGATTCGACCTTCTCGGTCCACCGTTTCAATCCGATCGGTCCTTCGGTTCCATCAAATTCCAATGGTTTGCAGGCAGGGAATTCTTTGTAGGTGCATCCTACACGATTTCCTGTACTGCTAGATCCAAGGTTATTTTTGGTATGTAGCGCAGCCTGTACTGCGGCTATGTTTGAAGCTAGAAAAGTAAGGAATTCCTCTTCATTCATATTCACGGTGTGTCGAGTAGTCGGTGCCATTTCCTTCAAAATAGTCAAATGGAACAAGTTAATCATACAGAATATTAAGAGTAGTTAATAGTATTTCATAGCATAATATGAACTCATTTATAAAAGCTTTTTCTTCATATTAGCGTTTTATAAGTTTAAATTCGGGTAGTACCTACCCGTTAAGTTCATACTTAGTAGCTAATATACAATTCAACTACTACAATTCTATATGAAAAACTGATTATAATAATATTTCGTGTTCAAACTTTTATACAATATTTTACAAACTTACAATACCGCTTATTTTACATAAAGCATGAAATATAGCACACAATAACTTTGATACAAGATAGTTGTGAAGATAATTCTAGCTAGTACACAAGTCGTTCAGCAAAGGCAATAAAGACACGTAATTCATACGTCCAGAAACAAGTCATGCATTCTGGTTTTACTAGGACTACTTCCCATCCTTGGTCTTGTGGAACATAACCGTTATGGCCGTTGATAAGACAGCGTGTTGTAACATCGTCAAAGGGACGAGGGTTACGTAATGTCCAACAGTCCCGTAACAATCTAAAAACCTCATTTCTTACCCCAATTACCGACTCCGTCACTTGTGGGAACGTTTTGTTTAATAGTTGTAGCCCGATGTTCTTGTTCTCACTTTGGTGAGAAGCGAACATTACTAATCCGTAAGCATAACATGCTTCTTTATGTTGCATGTTAGCGGCTTTTTCTAAATCACGAAGTCCAATATTCGGATATATTGAGTCAAAATAATTTCTTAACCCATTGCGTAAAATAGCATTTGGGTTCCCCGCAATATATGCGTCAAAGTAAACACATCGTAACTTATGGATTTCCCAATGTGATATCCCCCATCTTTCGAACAAAAGCCTTTTATAAACCAAGGCATTCTTAGAACGTTCTTCGAATGTCTTACAAACTGATCTCGCCTTAAATAGTTGTGCCGAAGAATTCTGACCGACTCTAGACAAGATTTCATCAATCATGTCTCCGGGTAGGTCTCTTAAAATATTGGGTTGTCTATCCATTTTGTGTTTTTATACTGTAAAATAGACAAGAGTTAGATTCATAAAAAAAATACTTATTAATACAAGCAATTTTTACATATATCATAAAGCATAAGCACACTATATTACATATATTACACCACACGAATACAACTATCTTATTCCGACTCGCTTGTTTCTTCTTCTTCGGTTTTGGTTCGTTTTGCCAAGTTTCTAGGGATGTATGATGTTCCCCTAATACGAGCCGTTGTTTTCCACATTGGTTTAGAAAAACCTGGTGGTTTAGAGGTTCCCGGGTCATTGTTACAACTTAAGGACTTCGGGGGTTGACGATACATATAAAGTTCATCGGGGTTGGAATTAGATTTCTCTATTTTTATGCCCTTTCCCTTATTATTTTCTTTTGCCTTTTTAAATTCAATTGGGGTAATTTCTATAACATCATCGGAATTCTCGTCGGAATCCGATTCATCGGAGAATTGGTAATCCTCCCAATATTTTGCTTCCTTGGCGGAAACACCATTGACCATAATTAACCTTGGTCGGTTGGTTGAGGATTTTCTTTTACTTAACCGTTTTATTATTTCCCCCACTGGTTCTATTTCCTCCTCCGGTTCCTCCTCTTCCGGTTCTGATTCTTCTTCCGGTTCCGATTCTTCTTCCGGTTCCTCTTCGGGAACTTGTGAATCAGTCCACGAATCATTCCAATTTACATTTGACTCTTTATTATTATTAGGTGAGTCAATGGGACTTGTTCTAGAGGTAGACATCTATCACATAATATCAAACGCATTAAGAGATTAATATATCACATAATATTCACATGTTAAAAATATATAGTTTCCAACAAAATTTGTTAAGCAATCATTTTTCAAGTAAACACGGTCGAAGTCCAGACTCACTAATGCATCCTAACAAACTCGATAAGACACACTAATGCAAAATTCTGGTTCTCTAAGACCAACGCTCGGATACCAACTAAAATGTCCCGTTCTTATTGATTAAAAACGTTCCATATTAATTGATTTCGTTGCGAGGTTTTGACCTCTATATGAGACGTTTTTTAAAGACTGCATTCATTTTTAAAACAAATCATAACCTTTATTTCATAAATAAAGGTTTTAAAAGCTTTACGTAGATTATCAAATAATGATAATCTAAAATATCCTGTTTACACACGACCATTACATAATGGTTTACAATACAAATATGTTACATTGAAATCAGTTTCTTGAATGCAGTTTTTACACAATATCATACAAACATGGACTCCAAATCTTGTCCTTATTTTAGTATGCAACTGCGGAAGCTCTTAGTATTCACCTGAGAATAAACATGCTTTAAACGTCAACAAAAATTTTTGTGAGTTATAGGTTTAACCTATATATATCAAATCGTAACAATAGACCACAAGATTTCATATTTCAATACACATCCCATACATAGAGATAAAAATCATTCATATGGTGAACACCTGGTAACCGACATTAACAAGATGCATATATAAGAATATCCCCATCATTCTGGGACACCCATCGGATATGATATAAATTTTGAAGTACTAAAGCATCCGGTACTTTGGATGGGGTTTGTTAGGCCCAATAGATCTATCTTTAGGATTCGCGTCAATTAGGGTGTCTGTTCCCTAATTCTTAGATTACCAGACTTAATAAAAAGGGACATATTCGATTTCGATAATTCAACCATAGAATGTAGTTTCACGTACTTGTGTCTATTTTGTAAATCATTTATAAAACCTGCATGTATTCTCATCCCAAAAATATTAGATTTTAAAAGTGGGACTATAACTCACTTTCACAGATTTTAACTTCGTCGGGAAGTAAGACTTGGCCACTATTGATTCACGAACCTATAACAATATATACATATATATCAAAGTATGTTCAAAATATATTTACAACACTTTTAATATATTTTGATGTTTTAAGTTTATTAAGTCAGCTGTCCTCGTTAGTAACCTACAACTAGTTGTCCACAGTTAGATGTACAGAAATAAATCGATAAATATTATCTTGAATCAATCCACGACCCAGTGTATACGTATCTCAGTATTGATCACAACTCAAACTATATATATTTTGGAATCAACCTCAATCCTGTATAGCTAACTCCAACATTCACATATAGAGTGTCTATGGTTGTTCCGAAATATATATGGATGTGTCGACATGATAGGTCGAAACATTGTATACGTGTCTATGGTATCTCAAGATTACATAATATACAATACAAGTTGATTAAGTTATGGTTGGAATAGATTTGTTACCAATTTTCACGTAGCTAAAATGAGAAAAATTATCCAATCTTGTTTTACCCATAACTTCTTCATTTTAAATCCGTTTTGAGTGAATCAAATTGCTATGGTTTCATATTGAACTCTATTTTATGAATCTAAACATAAAAAATATTGGTTTATAGTCGGAAAAATAAGTTACAAGTCATTTTTGTAAAGGTAGTCATTTCAGTCGAAAGAACGACGTCTAGATGACCATTTTAGAAAACATACTTCCACTTTGAGTTTAACCATAATTTTTGGATATAGTTTCATTTTCATAATAAAAATCATTTTCTCAGAATAACAACTTTTAAATCAAAGTTTATCATAGTTTTTAATTAACTAACCCAAAACAGCCCACGGTGTTACTACGACGGCGTAAATCCGGTTTTACTGTGTTTTTTGTGTTTCCAGGTTTTAAATCATTAAGTTAGCATATCATATAGATATAGAACATGTGTTTAGTTGATTTTAAAAGTCAAGTTAGAAGGATTAACTTTTATTTGCGAACAAGTTTAGAATTAACTAAACTATGTTCTAGTGATTACAAGTTTAAACCTTCGAATAAGATAGCTTTATATGTATGAATCGAATGATGTTATGAACATCATTACTACATTAAGTTCCTTGGATAAACCTACTGGAAAATAGAAAAATGGATCTAGCTTCAACGGATCCTTGGATGGCTCGAAGTTCTTGAAGCAGAATCATGACACGAAAACAAGTTCAAGTAAGATCATCACTTGAAATAAGATTGTTATAGTTATAGAAATTGAACCAAAGTTTTAAATATGATTATTACCTTGTATTAGAATGATAACCTACTATAAAAAACAAAGATTTCTTGAGGTTAGATGATCACCTTACAAGATTGGAAGTGAGCTAGCAAACTTGAAAGTATTCTTGCTTTTATGTAACTAGAACTTGTAGAATTTATGAAGAACACTTAGAACTTGAAGATAGAACTTGAGAGAGATCAATTAGATGAAGAAAATTGAAGAATGAAAGTGTTTTTAGGTGTTTTTGGTCGTTGGTGTATGGATTAGATATAAAGGATATGTAATTTTATTTTCATGTAAATAAGTCATGAATGATTACTCATATTTTTGTAATTTTATGAGATATTTCATGCTAGTTGCCAAATGATGGTTCCCACATGTGTTAGGTGACTCGCATGGGCTTCTAAGAGCTGATCATTGGAGTGTATATACCAATAGTACATACATCTAAAAGCTGTGTATCGTACGAGTACGAATACGGGTGCATACGAGTAGAATTGTTGATGAAACTGAACGAGGATGTAATTGTAAGCATTTTTGTTAAGTAGAAGTATTTTGATAAGTGTATTGAAGTCTTTCAAAAGTGTATAAATACATATTAAAACACTACATGTATATACATTTTAACTGAGTCGTTAAGTCATCGTTAGTCGTTACATGTAAGTGTTGTTTTGAAACCTTTAGGTTAACGATCTTGTTAAATGTTGTTAACCCAATGTTTATAATATGAAATGAGATTTTAAATTATTATATTATCATGATATTATCATGTATGAATATCTCTTAATATGATATATATACATTAAATGTCTTTACAACGATAATCGTTACATATATGTCTCGTTTAAAAATCATTAAGTTAGTAGTCTTGTTTTTACATATGTAGTTCATTGTTAATATACTTAATGATATGTTTACTTATCATAGTATCATGTTAACTATATATATATCCATATATATGTCATCATATAGTTTTTACAAGTTTTAACGTTCGTGAATCACCGGTCAACTTGGGTGGTCAATTGTCTATATGAAACATATTTCAATTAATCAAGTCTTAACAAGTTTGATTGCTTAACATGTTGGAAACATTTAATCATGTAAATATCAATCTCAATTAATATATATAAACATGTAAAAGTTCGGGTCACTACAAGTAGATGATTTCCGACTAAAAATGATAAACAAAACTTTTGACATGCTGACACGGTCGAAGTCCAAACTCACTAATGCATCTTAACAACTATCAGTTAGACACACTAATGCAAGACCTGGTTCGCTAAAACCACCGCTCTGATACCAACTGAAAGGACCCATTCATATACATTATAAACGATTCACAATAGTTGATTACATCGCGAGATATTTGACCTCTATATGATATGTTTTACAAATATTGCATTAGTTTTTAAAAGACAAACTTTCTTTACATCAAAAATTGACGGCATGCATACCATTTCATATTACATCGAACTATAATTGACTTAGTATTAATCTTGATGAACTCAACGACTCGAATGCAACGTCTTTCAAAGTATGTCATGAATGACTCCAGGTAATATCCTTAAAATGAGCAAATGCACAGCGGAATATTTCTTTAATACATGAGAATAAACATGCTTTAAAGTGTCAACCAAAAGGTTGGTGAGTTCATTAGTTTATCATAATCAATCATTTCCGTAATAGTAATAGACCATAAGATTTCAGTTTCCATAAATATCCGTACACTCGCAAGTGTTTAAAAGTATTCTATAAGTTGTAGGCACCCGGTAACAAGCCTTAACGTTCATGTTTTACCCTCTGAAGTACACCAGATCAGGTGTGTTTAAAATAACCTCGAAGTACTAAAGCATCCCATAGTCAGGATGGGGTTTGTCAGGCCCAATAGATCTATCTTTAAGATTCGCGCCTACCGTACATAGACAAGTAGTTTAATGTTACCAAGCTAAGGGTATATTTCTGGTTTAAACCCACATAGAATTAGTTTTAGTACTTGTGCCTACTTCGTAAAACATTTATAAAACAGCGCATGTATTCTCAGCCCAAAAATATATATTGCAAAAGCAATTAAAAGGGAGCAAATGAAACTCACAATACTGTATTTCGTAGCAATTATGTATATGACGACACTGAACAAGTGCAGAGTTTGTCTCGGATTCACGAACGTGTCAATATTGTGATTCAATATTGCAGGAAAGTACGTAGACGCAACGAAAATGATAAACGTTAGGTTGACCTCACGAGCAATACCCTCGATCAATACCCATAACCTCCATAGCTATAACCCATAATTTCTTTAGCTCTATCCCATTTGAAAACTTATTTTGAAATCGTCTGAGTATAACTCCGTCGCAGTATTTTGTGTATACTAATAATATCTTGAAATAATACAAAGAAAATATATATGTAATTCGATTGAGAGAGTTTAGAGATATATATTTTCAAGTTTCTATGAAATAATGAAACCTATTGAATTCTATTTATAAAAGATTTTTGAATTATTAAAGTGAATTATTAAAGTATGAATTATTAAAGTGAATTATTAAAGTATGAATTATTAAAGTGAATTATTAAAGTGAATTATTAAAGTATGAATTATTAAAGTAAATTATTAAAGTGAATTATTAAAGTGAATTATTAAAGTATGAATTATTAAAGTTAAAGTAAAGTAAAAGTAAAGTAAAGGTAAAATTAAAGTATAGTAAAAGTATAAAACTATATACGTATAATACGCGTATAAATATATATAATATTAATTTAAATCGTTATATATATTTAATAAAATAAAATATAAATATCGTTATCTTTATCATACTGATTAAGTAATGAGTTGTCAAAAGTGGTTCTAGATATTTATAAAAGATATATACATTTTAATAATAAAGTTCTTTTTAAACTGAAAACGTTTTTTTGTACTTTTGAAACTAAATCAAATAAATATGATAATTTTGTTTTCCAAAACTAAATATATTTAAGAATCATTTTGTTAAAAGGTTAAAATAATAGAAATCGTTATATCATAAAACATTTTAGAAAAGTAGAATTATATATATTCATAATAGGTTTCAAGTTTTTAAATTACAGTCTGTTGGTGAAGCATGTGATAAAGTCCAAAGGTTAAATAAACGTATGAAATCATCTTAATGAAAAATGTCGAGTTACTTAACTTGTCGATATCCAACATCTAAGTTATTTACACTCCACGTTCTTATTTTCATATTAAATAAAATGAAAGTTAACATAGTTATCTTATCAAGGTCACGAGGAAAATATTATAAAACATGCCTTGGAAATTAAACAGGAATTTCCACTAACCCTTGTCTAGTTCCCGTTAATTGACACATTTGTTCTTATTTATAAATCACTTTATCATTTTCCGAATGTTGTCAAAAAGAATAGATTTCTTAAATCACAGTTGACCTCATAACATAGGCCCGTAATCATATCATAATGTATCTGATAATTCAATCATTTGATATTATCTCTTAATTCTGTCGATAAATATATCAAAACAAATACGTTCATGTAAAGTATCATATATCTAATACTTTGTTAATGTTTTTAGTTAATATTATATATTATATATACATATCTATATACTCATAATTGTTCGTGAATCATCGAACACGGTCAAAGGGTAATTAATTACATGAATGTAGTTCCAAACTTTTTGAGATTCAACATTACAAATTCTGCTTATCGTGTCGGAAACATATAAAGGTTAAGTTTAAATTTGGTCGGAAATTTCCGGGTCGTCACAACATCATCTTCATATCATATCATAACATATATAACACATAATTAAAGATAAAGGAAAGAGGTAACTATTGTAACATCCCTCCATACCGCGACCACAATATTATCCGTTTTTCCTGTAGGCGCATGACTTTTTCTTAGCGACCAGATAAGGACTTTCCAGAAGGTCACCAATCCTAGTACTACTCCCGCACAACCACCCTTAACTGCAAAGTTCTCATGAGATATGTTGTGATTGTAGTCCAAAAATGCGTTGTGTCTAGTAAATAAGAGATTTACCTTATAAGGGATTCCAACTTTCTTACACAGTCTGATGTGGTACAGGGTGTTATAAACTCCCCAACTTAAATTCTTGACGTCCTCTTCAGGCCGAGCACAATCAATATCCAGGATCCATACCTCAGGAGATGCATGAGCCGAGTGTATGTCACACCTCGAGAGGCTACGACTCTAATAAAATCTATAACATCCCTCCATACGAAGACCAAAATATAGTCTGCTATTCCCGTAGGCGCATAAATTTTTCTTGGCGAGCACATGAGGACTTCCGAGAAGGTCACCCATCCTAGTACTAATATCGCTCGAGCACGCTTAACTATAAAATCTCATGAGATATATGGTACTCGTAGTCCCAAAAAGCGTTGTGTCTAGTAAGGAAGATATTTACCTTATAAGGGACTCAAACTTTCTTACACAATCTAATGTGAGACATGGTGTTACAACCATAGATTAAAATGAAGATAAAACATTCTTAAATTACAACCAAAGACTCTGAGAGTTCTTCCATATTATTACATGCTTTCTCTATAACCTTTCAACTTACTAACTATTATAGTCTACATATTATTACCTCTAATATGTGAGATTGGTTATGTTGTTGTATATTAAGAGAGTACTTGAGAGAGTTCCTGGGTATAATATGGAAATAGAAATGGATAAGAGATGGTGAATGAAGAATGGAAATCAAGGTTTATTTATAGGTCAAAGATATGTAACCTCAAAGCCATGGGTCCCCAGTTGACACTTTAAGTTAGCAGTTCGAACCTGGGTCCCCAGTTAACACCCTCTTGGGTCGCAAGTTGCACTATGGGTTATCAATTTGGCACTTTAGATCCTTAGTGGCACCATGTGTCGTAAGTGGCATGACCTAGGTCACTAGTCAGAACCTTATAAGGTCTCCAGTTGCCACCCTTTTGGGTTTGTAGTTACACCTTGGGTCACCAATTTGGCACCCTGGGTCCCAGTTGTTATTTCTCATTAGTTGGTGGATTTTACGGATGTTTCCTTGATTGTTGTTGTTTTTATTTGTCGACACTTGTGTTGACTTGTATGAACAATAGTTACATTATCTTTGAGTTCTTTTAACTTACCCAAGATGTTAAACATGGGCCTAAATCTGCAGTTGACATTGAGTTATAGAGTGATTAGTAGTATGAATTCTTAATTAAGTATAGGTAATCCCATATAGTTTTATTGAGCAAGTTAACTGACCTTCCTAGTTGATTCCTGAATTAGGGTTTTTGAAAATCCTAATTGCTACTTTTCATTATTCATTCATTTATGCTTTGCGGATCATGATTTCTAGGTTTCCTCTTTGATTTCATGAGTTATTTATGAAATGTCCTGTTCATATTGATTATAAACGTTCCATATTAATTGATTTCTTTGCGAGGTTTTGACCTCTATATGAGACATTTTTAAAAGACTGCATTCGTTTTTAAAACAAACCATAACCTTTATTTTATCGACAAGGTTAAAAGGACACCACCTATATTATCAGAAATGATAATCTAAAAATATCACACTTACACACTACCAATACATATTGATTTACAATATTAATATGCTACAACAAAGTAAATCTCGAATGCAGTTTTAAACAATATTATACAAGCATGCTGACACCAAGTCTTGTCCATATATTAGCATGCAACAGCAGAGGCTCTTAATAATCACCTGAGAATAAACATGCTTTAAACATCAACAAAAATATTGGTGAGTTATAGGTTTAACCTATATATTATCAAATTAATATAATAAACCATAAGATTTCATTTATTCAATAATCCTACACTCACAAGTGTATAAAAATCATTCTATGATGAACACCTGGTAACCAACATTAACATAATGCATATAGAATATTCCCCGCATACTCGCAAGTATGTCATAAATTGGCAATCGCAATCACCATATAAATCGAAGTATTAAAGCATTCCAAATTCCAGAATGGGGTTTGTTAGGCCCATAGATCTATCTTTAGGATTCGCATCAATTAGGGGTCATTTCCCTAATTCTTAGGCTACCAGACTTGAAGGGGCAATATTCGGTTTAATAATCCAACCATAGAATGTAGTTTCGCGTACTTGTGTCTATTTTGTAAAACATTTAGAAAGCTGCATGTATTCTCATCCCAAAAATATTATATTTTAAAAGTGAGACTATAACTCACTTTCACAGATTTTTACTTCGTAGGGAAGTAAGACTTAGCCACTGGTCGATTCACGAACCTATAACAAATATGTACATATATATCAAAGTATGTTCAAAATATATTTACAACATTTTTAATACGTTTTACTGTTTTAAGTTTATTAAGTCAGCTGTCCTTGTTAGTAACCTACAACTAGTTGTCCACAGTTAGATGTACAGAAATAAATTGATATATATTATCTTGAATCAATCCACGACCCAGTGTATACACGTCTCAGGCTAGATCACAACTCAAAGTATATATATTTTTGGAATCAACCTCAACCCTGTATAGCTAACTCCAACATTACTGTATATATGATAATGCTAAAAACGAACATATATTTCATAGCATTATCCCTCAAGAAAGACAAGCTTTTAGTTGCAATTGTCCTATTTACAAGTGATATTCGTTTAAATAATAAAAGGTGAAGACAAAAGACAGATTCGACGAATTGAAGACGCAAACGACCAAAAAGCTCAAAAGTACAAAGTACAGTCAAAGTGGTTCAAATTATTGATGAGAAACGTCTCAAAATTACAAGAGTACAAGGCGCGAAACGCAAAATACAAGATATTAAATTGTACGCAAGGACGTTCGAAAATCCGGAACCGGGACCAAAGTCAACTCTCAACGCTCGACGCAACGGACTAAAAATTACAAGTCAACTATGCACATAAATATAATATAATATTTAAATAATTCTTAAAATTATTTATATATTATATATATTTATATAAATCGTCGGCAGAATGCAAAAAAAGACATGTGACCTGGCAAAGCTGGCCATGCGATCGCATGGCCTGGAAGGCAAAAATTCATGCGATCGCATGGTGAACAAGGACAAGTCTGGTCCTATAAAGTTCGCGAGTTTTGGATGAATTTTAAAAAAATATATATTCATCCTATCTCTCTATCTATAAACGTGTATATATATATATATATATATATATATATATATATATATATATATATATATATATATATATATATATATATATATATATATATATATATATATATTTATATTATAATTATAATTTTAATTTTAAATTCTAATAATAAGGGTATGTTAGCGAATGTTGTAAGGGTGTAAGTCGAAATTCTGTCCGTGTAACGCTATGCTATTTTTAATCACTGTAAGTTATGGATAATGTTATTTTTAATTTAATGTCTCGTAGCTAAGTTATTATTATGCTTATTTAAGACGAAGTAATCATGATGTTGGGCTAAATATTAAAATTGGGTAATTGGGCTTTGGACCATAATTGGGGTTTGGACAAAAGAACGACACTTGTAGAAATTAGACTATGGGCTATTAATGGGTTTTATATTAACTAAATGATACCTCGTTGATTTAATATATAGACTTATAATTTGACGTATTTATATATAACCACATACGCTTGACTAGGCACAGTGGGCGGGATATCTATAATTACCAATAATTGTTCATTTTACCGGACACGGAACTGGATTAATAGTTAATAGACTTGTTGAAACAGGGGTGGATTACATTCAAGGGTAATTGGTGTAATTGTTAACAAAGTAGAAAAACCTTGGTCTACACGCAGTCGATAACCTGGTGTATTCATTAAACAAAGTATTAAGACCTTGTTACAATTCGAATCCCCAATTAGTTGGAATATTTGACTTCGGGAATAAGAATAATTTGACGAAGACTTTCGCACTTTATGATTATGACTGATGGACTATTATAGACAAATCCGTATGGACATATAGAATAATCCAGGACAAAGGACAATTAACCCATGGGAATAAACTAAAAACAACACGTCGAACATCATGATTACGGAAGTTTAAATAAGCATAATTTATATATTTCATATTTAATTGCACTTTTAATTATCGCACTTTTATTTATTGCCATTTTATTTAATTGCATTTTTAATTATCGTACTCTTTAATTATCGCAATTTTATTTTATCGCACTTTTATTTATCGCAATTTCATTATCATTATTTACTTTAAATTAAGTTATATTTATTTTTAATATTTTACATTAGCTTTTAACTGCGACTAAAGTTTTAAAAAACGACAAACCGGTCATTAAATGGTAAAAACCCCCTTTTATAATAATAATACTACTTATATATATTTTTGTATTTTTACAATTATAAGTTAAAAATATAGCGTTAAGCTTGTTTAAAAGATCCCGGTGGAACGAACCGGACTTACTAAAAACTACACTACTGTACGATTAGGTACACTGCCTATAAGTGTTGTAGCAAGGTTTAGGTATATCCATTCTATAAATAAATAAATATCTTGTGTAAAATTGTATCGTATTTAATAGTATTTCGTAGTAAAAATATAACTATTTTATACACCATCTCGCACACATCAAGTATTTTTGGCGTCGCTGTCGGGGAACTACTTGCTTAAACACCGGAAGCGCAACGCTATATATAAAAAAGAAAATTTTTTTTTTATTAATTTTTAGTTTACTTTTATAAAAATACGCTTTTGTAAAAATACGTTTTAAATATACGAAAATATAAAAAGAAAAGAAAAACAAAATATTTATATATTTTTAATAGTTTGTTATATATAAATAAAATTATAAAGTTTCTTTATTTTTATTTTAGTTTTTAAAATTAAATTTTTATTTAAGTTATATAAATATTATATATATATTTAAAACATAATACTGAAAAAAAAATATAAAAACACTCGGCCCGGTACTGTAGCAGCCCAAAGCCTGGCCCGAAACCCTAGCTCATGCGATCGCATGAGCCCGAAGGCAAAACTTCATGCGATCGCATGAGGGTACCTGACATGCCAGAGTTGACTAGTTCAGCAATTATTACGTAATTATTATTATTATTATAATTAAAACCCTAATTAGGGTTATATTTAATATTAATTTAGTTTAGTTTTTAGTATTTAATTTATATATTTAGTTTATTTAGTTTTAATAAATTATAAAATTAATAGTTTTATAAAATAAATAATATAAAAATAATATATTTATAAAATTGTACTTTTTACAACTTTAAGTTTATTTTTTATATTTTGTATCTTTTTATTTATTTTTAGCGTAATATTTGTATTTTTTGCTCGTATTTAGTTTTAAGACATAGTATTTGCCATAGTTATTTTTATTTCTAGATTTTTAGGCTTTGCCGTAAAATCTCTTAAGTGCTTTTTCTTTAGACTAAGATTTAGGTGCTTTAGAATTTTGCGACGCCGTTTTTATATTTTAGTACCTTTTTAAGTTATTTCCGTTTTGAGATATAGTTTTTCTTTTAAGCTTTAATATTTTTAGACGTAATTTTTAATTCTTAGTTTTTAGTTCCTTTTTAAGTTTCGACGCGCTACTTTCATATTTTTATTTTTCGACCTTTTATTTTTCGACGTTTTTCGACGCGCTCTTTTTCTTTCTTATTTCTCGACATTCTAGTTTTAGGACTTAGAATTTTCTATTTCTTCTCTAAAATTTCTTTAAATTTCAACGAAAAATTATTTTAAGTGGTTAAATTGATAGACATCCAAATTTTCTGTTTCGTAGTAATAGTTGGATTTGTTAGTGGCTGAGTTGTGAGCTTCCTATTTAAAGGGTTCTGGCTCCCTGCTGCATCTATTGGCTATTCGAAACGTGGGCAAAAGCAGAAAAGTCTATTAATTTGATAACTTATATAATTTTTATCTTTTATAATTAATAGGATATTCAGTGAATGCACCGAGCAAAACGTTCACCACCTTTTGTACGTTCACCACCTGTAACTCGATCAAGACATCTAGAAAATATTGTCGCCGTTGATTTTTCTTTAGAATCATCATCCAGTCAACCAAGTACTCCAATTCAAATTTCCGATAATCCATTTTTTGAACCCGACCTCACAATTGAGAATCCGGAGAATATTCAGGGACAATTCAGAGATCCGGAACCACTAATCTTTCCTCCGGAACCACCAATCATTCAAACAGAAATTGTCGAGGAACCAACCATTAAATCAGAATCCTCTAGTGATTCAGATTCAAAAAATTCAATTATGGAGAATATGGAACCTCTAAGTATGGAAGACCGAATGAGAGCTAAACGCACTGGCCAAGGTCACGCAATTACTCAACCTGGCATTAATGCACCAGATTATGAAATCAAAGGACAAATCCTACACATGGTAACTAATCAATGCCAATTTAGTGGTGCGCCGAAGGAAGATCCAATGGAACATCTTCGTACATTTAATAGGATATGTACACTATTTAAAATCCGAGAAGTGGAGGATAAACAGATAAAATTTCTTAAACAATTCTTTCCGGCATCTAAAGCCGTAAGACTTCAAGGAGAAATTGTTACGTTCACACAGAAGCCAAATGAAACTTTATATGAAGCGTGGACAAGATTTGGAAAGTTATTAAGAGGATGTCCGCAACATGGTTTAGACACTTGTCAAATAGTACAAATATTCTACCAAGGATGCGACATCACTACTAGAAAAGACATCGATATAGCAGCTGGTGGTTCCATTATGAAGAAAACAGCAACTGATGCTTACAAAATTATTGATAACACTGCTTCCCACTCACATGAGTGGCACTAAGAAAAAGATATCGTTAGATCATCTAAAGCAGATAGAGCCGATTCTAGCCATGACTTAGATTCCATTTCTGCAAAGATAGATGCTGTCGAGAGACGAATGGAAAAGATGACTAAAGATATTCACTTAATACGAATTAGTTGTGAGCAGTGTGGAGGATCACATTTAACAAAAGATTGTCTCAGTATTGAACTAACAATGGAACAAAGAGAGAATGTTTCATAAATAAACCAAAGGCCTGGAAATAATTATCAGAATAATTATCAACCGCCAAGACCAATCTACAATTAAAATCAGAATTATAACCGAAATGTTCCATACAATAACCAACAAGGTCCAAGTAATCAACAAGTATCCAATAATACTTACAATCAGCAAAGACCTATTTTTCAAAATAAACCACCACAAACCGATGATAAAAAGCCAAATTTAGAAGATATGATGTCAAAGCTAGTTGAATCTCAAACTCAGTTTTTCACATCTTAGAAACAAACGAATGAACAAAATGCTCAAGCATTTAGAAATCAACAAGCTTCTATTCAAAATTTGGAACAAGAAGTAAGCAACCTAGCAAGGTTAATAGGTGAAAGAAAACCGAGAAGTCTACCTAGTGATACAAATGCTAACCTCCTGAATGAAACAGCTAAAGCCATTACCACAAGAAGTGATATTACACTTAAACCACCTGAAATGCCTGTAATTTCTGATGACTCTATTCCTACTCCACAAGAACCACAGTCTGAACAAGATAAGGAAAAAGAACCGGTAGTTGAAAAAGGTTAATGAAGATAACACAGTTAAGACTAAACCTTATGTTAAACCATACCAACCACCACTTCCTTACCCGAGTAAAATGAGAAAAGAGAGACTTGAAGCCGAGCAATCCAAATTCTTGGATATGTTTAAACAGATAAATGTAAATCTTCCTTTCATTGACGTGATTTCAGGAATGCCTAGATATGCTAAATTTCTGAAAGATCTAATCACAAATAGAAAGAAAATGGAAGAACTCTCGGCTGTTACTATGAATGCTAATTGTTCTGCAGTGCTGTTGAATAAGATACCAGAAAAATTATCTGATCCAGGGAGTTTCACAATTCCATGTTTTCTGGGTAGTCTTAGTTCAATAGAAGCATTGGCAGATTTAGGTGCTAGTATAAATTTAATACCGTATTCACTATACGCTAAACTAGACCTTGGAGAATTGAAACCAACATGAATAAGTATACAACTAACCGATCAATCAGTAAAATATCCTAGAGGGATAATGGAGAACATGCTAGTTAAAGTTGGTACTTTAGTATTTCCAGTAGATTTTGTTATTCTAGACATGGAAAAAGATTCTCGAGTACCTCTCATATTAGGAAGACCATTCTTAAACACGGCCAAAGCAATAATAGACGTGTTTGGTAAGAAATTGACCCTAAGTATAGAGGACGAGAGTGTTACCTTTTCTGTTGATAGAGCAATGCAACAATCGCAATCTGCAGATGATACATGTTATTATATTCAAACTATAGATTCACATGCAGAATTGTTAGAAGAATTTCCAGAATTACAAGGAACAGGAGAATGTTCTTTAGGAGAAGGAACTAAACCAATTGATGAAACTGAAATGTTAGCTACACTTATGGCTAATGGATATGAACCAACAACAGAAGAAATTCAAATGCTAAAAGAGGAAGACAGATATCGATACAAATCATCGATAGAAGAACCACCGACATTAGAGTTAAAGTCACTTTCAAACCATTTGGAATACGCTTATTTACATGGTGAATCTGAATTACCTGTAATAATATCGTCTTCTCTTACTGAAAATGAAAAATCTCAACTCATTTATGTGCTAAAAGCTCATAAACCAGCTATTGCATGGAAAATTCATGATATTAAAGGAATAAGTCCTTCGTATTGCACACATAAAATCCTTATGGAAGAAGGTCATAAAACGTATGTGCAACGCCAACGAAGACTAAATCCTAATATGCAAGATATTGTTAAAAAAGAAATTATTAAACTGCTTGATGCAGGTTTAATTTATTCAATTTCTGATAGTCCATGGGTAAGCCCAGTTCAATGCGTAACTAAGAAGGGTGGCATGATTGTCATCACAAATGAGAAAAAATGAGCTTATTTCTACTAGGACTGTAACAGGATGGCGTGTTTGTATTGATTATAGAAAATTAAATGACACCACCAGAAAAGATCACTTTCCCTTACCTTTCATTGATCAAATGTTGGAAAGATTAGCTGGAAATAGTTACTATTGTTTTCTTGATGGTTTTTTCGGATACTTTCAAATTCCATTAGCACCCGAAGATCAAGAGAAAACCACGTTCACGTGCCCTTATGGTACTTTTGCTTATAAACGCATGCCATTTGGACTTTGCAACGCCCCTGCAACCTTTCAAAGGTGCATGATGGCGATTTTTCACGACATGATAGAAGAATGCATGGAAGTTTTCATGGATGACTTTTCAGTCTTCGGTGATACATTTGAATCATGTCTAGTTAATCTTGAACGAATGCTTATTAGATGCGAACAATCAAATCTAGTACTTAATTGGGAGAAATGCCATTTCATGGTTAAAGAAGGCATCGTTCTTGGTCATAAAATTTCAAAGGAAGGAATTGAAGTGGATAGAGCTAAAGTAGATGTAATTGCTAAACTTCCACATCCCACCAATGTTAGAGGAGTTAGGAGTTTTCTAGGGCATGCCGGTTTTTACCGACGTTTCATAAAAGATTTTTCTAAAATTGCCACTCCTATGAATAAACTCCTAGAAAAGGATGCTCCATTCATCTTTTTGGATGAATGCATCAAATCTTTTAATATTCTTAAAGAAAAACTCACTAATGCGCCGATCATGATAACACCAAATTGGAATCTACCATTCGAATTTATGTGCGATGCAAGTGATTTTGCAATGGGAGCCGTTTTAGGACAAAGGATTGAAAAACGATTTCAACCTATTTATTATGCTAGTAAGACATTACAAGGAGCACAAACGAACTATACAACTACTGAAAAAGAACTCCTTGCTATTGTCTTTGCTTTTGACAAATTTCGTTCATATCTTTTTCTAGCTAAAACGGTGGTCTATACCGACCATTCTGCTCTTAGATACCTATTTTCGAAACAAGATGCCAAACCACGATTAATTCATTGGATCTTACTCTTACAAGAGTTCGATATTGAAATCCGTGATAAAAAGGGAGCAGAAAATCTCACCGCCGATCATCTTTCTCATCTTGAAAATCCCGAATTAGAAGTTCTAAATGAATCGGCCATACAAGACAACTTTCCTGATGAATATCTATTGAAGATAGATTATAATGAAATCTCATGGTTTGTAGACTATGCAAACTACTTAGTATGTGGATTCCTTGAAAAGGGATTATATTACCAAAAACGAAAGAAATTCTTTAGTGATATAAAACACTATTTCTGGGAAGATCCACATTTGTTTAAAAGTTGTCCCGATGGAATAATACGCCGATGTGTATTTGGAGATGAAGCCAGTCAAATATTAAACCAATGTCACACAGGACCAACAGGAGGGCATTATAGGCCTCAGCTCACAGCAAGAAAAGTTTACGATGCTGGATTCTATTGGCCTACAATTTTCAAAGACGCACACCTTCTTTGCAAATCCTGTGATGCTTGTCAAAGGGCCGAAAAAATAAGTCAACGTGATGAAATGCCACAAAATGTCATTCAAGTATGTGAAGTATTTGACATTTGGGGTATTGAATTTATGTGTCCATTTCCAGAATCTCATAATAATCTTTACATTCTCATTGCCATTGATTATGTATCTAAATGGGTGGAAGCACAAGCTCTCCCAACTAACGATGCACGAGTTGTAGTCAACTTTTTAAAACGTCTTTTGCAAGGTTCGAAACACCGAAAGCTTTAATAAGTGATCGGGGTACTCATTTTTGTAATAATCAACTTGAGAAAGTTCTCAAAAGATATGGAGTAACTCATAAAATCTCAACTGCTTATCATCCACAAAAAAGTGGACAAGTTGAAAATACCAACCAAGCTTTAAAATATATTCTAGAGAAAACCGTAGGATCAAATCCGAAGGAATGGTCCATGAAATTGGAGGATGCACTCTGGGCTTTTAGAACAGCCTACAAAACTCCAATTGGAACCACACCTTTTAGACTCGTTTACGGAAAAGCATGTCATCTTCCAGTAGAAATTGAACATAAAGCATTTTGGGCTTTGAAGACATGTAATCTTGATTTACATGAAGCCGGACGTCTACGATTAAGTCAATTAAACGAGTTAGAAGAATTGAGACATGAAGCATACAAAAATTCGTTAATCTATAAGGAAAGAATGAAGAAATGGCATGATAAAAGAATCAGAAGTTCAAAAGAATTTAAAGAAGGAGATAGAGTTCTTCTTTTCAATTCACGATTCAAGCTATTTCCTGGAAAATTGAAATCAAGATGGTCTGGACCATTTATAGTCAAAAGAGTTTTCCCATACGGAACAATAGAGTTAATAAATTCAAATGGGATTGAATTTAAAGTTAATGTTCACAGAGTTAAACATTACGTACATGATCCGATGGAAGTTGACAACGAAGTTAATCACAATTTCAACACCACAGCTAACTAAGTGTGGGGAGAATCAAGTCTTTAAAGGATAATATATATTTCTGTTAGAGTTAGATATTCTGTTTTCGTGTAGTTTCCGAGAATGGAATCCGAATGGTCTTTCCCTAGCAGACCCTAAAGAACTAGTCTTCTCCCCCCATTCTGAATTTTAATTTTTTTTAGGTTTTACGAGATGAAGACTTCCTGTGAACTGAACCATGGTCTAATGCTACATGCTTTGATCACTAAACGTAATAATGACACCCTTCCAAGTGAATTGGTATCATTAATCAGAGGTAAATTGGACGGAGTAAGAAAAGAATCCAGGAACGAAAATAATAAGTTAAAATTTGGTAAAGAAAAATCAAAATCCGCAGCGAAAAGAAGAGCACGACACCTTGAAAGATGTCACAAATGCGGAAAATGGTCACACGAAGGAAAATGCTCGACGAATCAGACATATTCCAATAGCGAATTCGTTACTTTATGCAGAGATGGACCGTTCATATGTTTCGAAGAAAAAACATTAAATGCTCGAGGTTACGCCTATGTAGCTATGGAAAACCAATTAGTCCGACTATCTTATGAGTGGGCTAAAGCAGGTCACTAAGAAATCTATTTCACAGGTAAGTATGTACAGTTTTTATTTTTATTTTATTGCTTTTAACCTTTTGATATTAAACGCTAAATTGTTCGCTATAAAGTATTAAATTGGTATTCAATAAAATTAGGATTTGTGACCGAAATTATTGATATCATACAAAAATTTATTACATCACTGCGCAATTTACCGTTTATTCTTAAGGTATAAATATCTTTATTCATTCAACTCAAAATATTTCAAAAATTCGTCATGAGTTAAACTAGGTTATGGAACCGAAATTACTTTACCGAAAAGAGGGGCGTATATTTTTGATAATATTTGATTGATTAAAGTGGGATAAAAGACCAAAAAGATTTTTAATTTTATTTTTACTTTGTTTTTAAAATTAATATATAAATATTAAAATAATATTGTAAACTTTTTAAATCAATATATTTAAGTTTGTAAATATTTGAAAAATTAATATTTTTCATATAAGTTTGTATGTATAAAAACAAAAATATAATATAAGTTTGGTATGAATTTATAATTTTCATAATATGAATTTTTAATTTTATGCATTTTAAATTTAAGTTTGGTGTGAATTTAAAAACAAAAATTTACTTTATTTCGTTAAGTTAAAAATATGATTTTTAAAATTCGTCATAAGTTGAAGACTAGGTCATTGAACCGAAATTGCTTTACCCGAGGGAGGGACGAGAAATTTTATTATCATTATTTTGAATCTTATTGAATTAAAGTATGCCAAAAACATTAAAAAAAAAACCAAAAATCTTTGCTTTTAAAACAAACGCCAATATGTTTGGAAACTTTGGTAAAATTTAATCATTTTTCTACGCTAATCACCCTCAATAATTTAAATTGTTACTGATTTCTTGCAAATGAGGGCATTGCAAGATCTTAAGTGTGGGAAGGGGTTAAATTCTTTCGAATTTTAAAATTTTTAAATTTATACACTTGGTTACCATTAAAAATACTAGTAACGCAGTAGTTGTATTAGAATCTAGTGCTCTCTGATAATAAAGAACAGCCCTAGTCTTATATACTGACTACCCAATTCTAGTAAAATTTTTCAAAATTTTCAATTAAATGAATTCAAAATCATGTTTATACATATTTATGAACGATAAAACTAGGTGTTAACACCGAAATTATTGTTACCTTGGAAAGGACATAAATTGAGAAACAAACCAAAATGTTAGAATTCATTTAAAATGGAATAGAGGACAATAAAAAGGCAAATAAAAGAAAATAAAAAGCCAAGTGTGGGAAAAATTTACCAAGTTCTTTAAAACATATATCACATATTTTGTACAAAGATACTTTTGTTTTGGACAAAATTAACCGTTTTACCCAATTTCTTATAATATATTTGAAAGAAAGATGGATCTACATGATGAATCAATTCCATCATTAAAAGGAAGTAAAGTCTTCCAAAAAAAGACACGCGCTTCTTGATTTAGGTCATGAAGTTGTCGTCCAGACCAGCTGTAAGTTGACGAAAAATCTAGAAAAGTCATCACTAAAATCAGCAGGAAATCCACGGACCTCAGCATCAAACAGGGTCGCCAAGTGGTCAGACTTATCCTAACCATGAGAGGATCTGTCTTGTAAAATGGGGAGGACGCCGTGCAAATTAGCTGGATAAGACTAATGAACCAGATCCCCAGAAAGGATAATCTCCTAAAAAGATCAAAAATCAGCCTTTAAGTCTGATATTACTCAATCCTTGAGATTGACTTTAAAGATTGAGAATTACAAACTCATGGAATTCAATGATATCTAAACTCGAGCTTGAACGAGAAAATATTTTGATCAAAATTACAAACCGATTTGTTTTCTGAAAATCCATTTTCAATGCGTTCATTACCATTGAACGTAAAATCCTAGGAATTCACCTGGAATTCATTAGGTCACCTGAACCAAATCGGGTGTCAACCGTAAGAACGGTGGTTGCATAGCATGGTCGAAGACAGGGCCTTGTGCCAGACCGAAAAATTATAGGGTGAGCTTTACTATTGCTCCTACAAAGGATAGTAATTGCATCCGACACATTATAGACCATAATTAAAAGCATGTCAGGGGACATTGCCTTAATAGTTGCTTGTTCAACGCTTTCCTTTACAACCGGACGGTAGTTTACCGAAAGGTAATATACGGAGCAAGTATACTGGACGTTTTGTTTTCCAAATACAAGGTTAGCAAGTGGGTGACACAAAACCGCAATTTTTGAGCTAAATTTTAAAATCTGAAACCCACCAAACCCACAAAAACATTTTGCAACACCGGTGAAGTGTTATTCCGGAAAAATTATCTAGGGTAAAAACTAGATTTAATTTTCAAAAGATCAAATGTTTTCATAAAGATCCAATTTCCTTAAGGATCTAAATTTTTATAGTCATGTGGGACTGTAAACCACATCGTTACTACCATTGTTCATACCGCCGTATAGAAATCACTGATGTACAAAGTGTGAAGAATAAAGAAGTGATTCTAGTATTTTTATTTCAAGACTATATTGCTTGAGGACAAGCAACGCTCAAGTGTGGGAATATTTGATAATGCTAAAAACTAACATATATTTTATAGCATTATCCCTCAAGAAAGACAAGCTTTTAGTTGCAATTGTCCTATTTACAAGTGATATTTGTTTAAATAATAAAAGGTGAAGACAAAAGACAGATTCGACGAATTGAAGACGCAAACGACCAAAAAGCTCGAAAGTACAAAGTACAATCAAAGTGGTTCAAATTATTGATGAGAAACGTCTCAAAATTACAAGAGTACAAGGTGCGAAACGCAAAATACAAGATATTAAATTGTACGCAAGGACGTTCGAAAATCCGGAACCGGGACCAAAGTCAACTCTCAACGCTCGACGCAACGGACTAAAAATTACAAGTCAACTATGCACATAAATATAATATAATATTTAAATAATTCTTAAAATTATTTATATATTATATATATTTATATAAATCATCGGCAGAATGCAAACAAAGACATGTGACCTGGAAAAGCTGGCCATGCAATCGCATAGCCTGGAAGGCAAAAATCCATGCGATCGCATGGTGAACAGGGACATGTCTGGTCCTATAAAGTTCGCGAGTTTTGGATGAATTAAAAAAATATATATATATCAATCCTATCTCTCTATCTATAAACGTATATATATATATATATATATATATATATATATATATATATATATATATATATATATATATATATATATTATAGTTTTAATTTTAATTTTAAATTCTAATAATAAGGGTATGTTAGCGAATGTTGTAAGGGTGTAAGTCGAAATTCTGTCCGTGTAACGCTACGCTATTTTTAATCACTGTAAGTTATGTTTAATGTTATTTTTAATTTAATGTCTCGTAGCTAAGTTATTATTATGCTTATTTAAGACGAAGTAATCATGATGTTGGGCTAAATATTAAAATTGGGTAATTGGGCTTTGGACCATAATTGGGGTTTGGACAAAAGAACGACACTTGTAGAAATTAGACTATGGGCTATTAATGGGTTTTACATTAACTAAATGATACCTCATTGATTTAATATATAGACTTATAATTTGACGTATTTATATATAACCACATACGCTTGACTAAGCACGGTGGGCGGGATATCTATAAATACCAATAATTGTTCATTTTACCGGACACAGAACTGGATTAATAGTTAATAGACTTGTTGAAACAGGGGTGGATTACATTCAAGGGTAATTGGTGTAATTGTTAACAAAGTAGAAAAACCTTGGTCTACATGCAGTCGATAACCTGGTGTATTCATTAAACAAAGTATTAAGACCTTTTTACAATTCGAATCCCCAATTAGTTGGAATATTTGACTTCGGGAATAAGAATAATTTGACGAAGACTTTCTCACTTTATGATTATGACTGATGGACTATTATGGACAAATCCGTATGGACATATCGAATAATTCAGGACAAAGGACAATTAACCCATGGGAATAAACTAAAAACAACACGTCGAACATCATGATTACGGAAGTTTAAATAAGCATAATTTATATATTTCATATTTAATTGCACTTTTAATTATCGCACTTTTATTTATTGTCATTTTATTTAATTACATTTTTAATTATCGTACTCTTTAATTATCGCAATTTTATTTTATCGCACTTTTATTTATCGCAATTTCATTATCGTTATTTACTTTCCGCTTTAAATTAAGTTATATTTATTTTTAATATTTTACATTAGGTTTTAACTGCGACTAAAGTTTTAAAAATCGACAAACCGGTCATTAAACGGTAAAAACCCCCTTTTATAATAATAATACTACTTATATATATTTTTGTATTTTTACAATTATAAGTTAAAAATATAGCGTTAAGCTTGTTTAAAAGATCCCTGTGGAACGAACCGGACTTACTAAAAACTACACTACTGTACGATTAGGTACACTGCCTATAAGTGTTGTAGCAATGTTTAGGTATATCTATTCTATAAATAAATAAATATCTTGTGTAAAATTGTATCGTATTTAATAGTATTTCGTAGTAAAAATATAACTATTTTATACACCACCTCGCACACATCAATATAGAGTGTCTATGGTTGTTCCAAATAATATATATATACATGGGTCTATATGATATGTCAAAACATTTGCATACGTGCATATGGTATCCCAAGATTATATAATATATTAGAATACATGTATAATACAATATGAGTTAGCTAGGATATGATTATTATAGATTTGTTACCAATTTTCACGTAGTTACAACAAGCAAAAATATCCAATCTTGTTTTACCCATAACTTCTTCGTTTTAAATTCGTTTTGAGTGATTCAAGTTGCTATGGTTTCATATTGAACTTAAGTTTATGAATCTAAACAGAAAAAGTATAAGTTTATAGTCGGAAATATAGGTTACAAGTCATTTTTGTAAAGGTAGTCATTTCAGTCAAAAGAACGACGTCTAGATGACCATTTTGGGAAACATACTTCCACTTTGAGTTAAACCATGTTTTTTAGATATAGTTTTATGTTCATAATAAAAATCATTTTCCCAGAAGAACAACTTTTAAATTAAACATTATCATAGTTTTTAATTAACTAACCCAAAACATTTGTTTTGCTTAAGTCTTTTAACCTCACGGTCCTTTATTTCGACGAGTTCTTCGATGAATTGAAGTTTTTCGTTGATTTGGATTTTGTCTAACGGAATAGTGAGATCTTATTTAGCAAAACATTTCTTCAAATTCGAGACGTGGAAAGTGTTATGTACAGCCGCGAGATGTTGAGGTAACTCAAGTCGGTAAGCTACTGGTCCGACACGATCAATAATCTTGAATGGTCCAATATACCTTGAATTTAATTTCCCTCGTTTACCAAATCGAACAACGCCTTTCCAAGGTGCAACTTTAAGCATGACCATCTCTCCAATTTCAAATTCTATATCTTTTCTATTAATGTCAGCGTAGCTCTTTTGTCGACTTTGGGCGGTTTCCAACCGTTGTTGAATTTGGATGATCTTCTCGGTAGTTTGTTATATTATCTCCGGACCCGTAATCTGTCTATCCCCCACTTCACTCCAACAAATCGGGGGCCTGCACTTTCTACCATAAAGTGCTTCAAACGGCGCCATCTCAATGCTTGAATGGTAGCTGTTGTTGTAGAAAAATTCTGCTAACGGTAGATGTCGATCCCAACTGTTTCCGAAATCAATAACACATGCTCGTAGCATATCTTCAAGCATTTGTATCGTCCTTTCACTCTGCCCATCAGTTTGTGGATGATAGGCAGTACTCATGTCTAGACGAGTTCCTAATGCTTGCTGTAATGTCTGCCAGAATCTTGAAATAAATCTGCCATCCCTATAAGAGATAATAGAGATTGGTATTCCATGTCTGGAGATGACTTCCTTCAAATATAGCCGTGCTAACTTCTCCATCTTGTCATCTTCTCTTATTGGCAGGAAGTGTGCTGATTTGGTGAGACGATCAACTATTACTCAAATAGTATCAAAACCACTTGCAGTCCTTGGCAATTTAGTGATGAAATCCATGGTAATGTTTTCCCATTTCCATTCCAGGATTTCAGGTTGTTGAAGTAAACCTGATGGTTTCTGATGTTCAGCTTTGACCTTAGAACACGTCAAACATTCTCCTACGTATTTAGCAATATCGTCTTTCATACCCAGCCACCAAAAGTGTTTCTTGAGATCTTTGAACATCTTCCCCGCTCTGGGATGTATTGAATATCTGGTTTTATGTGCTTCCTTAAGTACCTTTTCTCTCACATCTCTAAACTTTGGTACCTAAATTCTTTCAGCCCTATACCGGGTTCCGTCTTCCCGAATATTAAGATGTTTATCCGATCCTTTGGGTATTTCATTCTTCAACTTTCCTTCTTTTACAACTCCCTGCTGCGCCTCCTTTATTTGAGTAGTAAGGTTGGTACGAATAATTATATTCATAGCTTTAATGCAAAAACAACCGCGCCTCCAAGTCTTTAATGCAAAAACAACCGCGCCTAATTCCAAATCATGCATCGTATAATTCTGCTCGTGAATCTTCAATTGTCTAGACGCATAAGTAATTACCTTCGTTCGTTGCATTAATACACAACCGATACCTTGCTTTGAGGCGTCACAATATATCACAAAATCATCATTCCCTTCAGGTAACGACAATATAGGTGCCGTAGTTAACTTTTTCTTCAACAATTGAAACGCTTTCTCCTGCTCATCCTTGAAATGTCCCGTTCTTATTGATTAAAAACGTTCCATATTAATTGATTTCGTTGCGAGGTTTTGACCTCTATATGAGACGTTTTTAAAAGACTGCATTCATTTTAAAACAAACCATAACCTTTATTTCTTCAATAAAGGTTTAAAAAGCTTTACGTAGATTATCAAATAATGATAATCTAAAATATCCTGTTTACACACGACCATTACATAATGGTTTACAATACAAATATGTTACAACAAAATAAGTTTCTTGAATGCAGTTTTTACACAATATCATACAAGCATGGACTCCAAATCTCGTCCTTATTTAAGTATGCGACAGCGGAAGCTCTTAATAATCACCTGAGAATAAACATGCTTAAAACGTCAACAAAAATGTTGGTGAGTTATAGGTTTAACCTATATATATCAAATCATAATAATAGACCACAAGATTTCATATTTCAATACACATCCCATACATAGAGATAAAAATCATTCATATGGTGAACACCTGGTAACCGACATTAACAAGATGCATATATAAGAATATCCCCATCATTCCGGGACACCCTTCGGATATGATATAAATTTCGAAGTACTAAAGCATCCGGTACTTTGGATGGGGTTTGTTAGGCCCAATAGATCTATCTTTAGGATTCGCGTCAATTAGGGTGTCTGTTCCTAATTCTTAGATTACCAGACTTAATAAAAAGGGGCATATTCGATTTCGATAATTCAACCACAGAATATAGTTTCACGTACTTGTGTCTATTTTGTAAATCATTTATAAAACCTGCATGTATTCTCATCCCAAAAATATTAGATTTTAAAAGTGGGACTATAACTCACTTTCACAGATTTTTACTTCGTCGGGAAGTAAGACTTGGCCACTGGTTGATTCACGAACCTATAACAATATATACATATATATCAAAGTATGTTCAAAATATATTTACAACACTTTTAATATATTTTGATGTTTTAAGTTTATTAAGTCAGCTGTCCTCGTTAGTAACCTACAACTAGTTATCCACAGTTAGATGTACAGAAATAAATCGGTAAATATTATCTTGAATTAATCCACGACCCAGTGTATACGTATCTCAGTATTGATCACAACTCAAACTATATATATTTTGGAATCAACCTCAACCCTGTATAGCTAACTCCAACATTCACATATAGAGTGTCTATGGTTGTTCCGAAATATATATAGATGTGTCGAAATGATAGGTCGAAACATTGTATACGTGTCTATGGTATCTCAAGATTACATAATATACAATACAAGTTGATTAAGTTATGGTTGGAATAGATTTGTTACCAATTTTCACGTAGCTAAAATGAGAAAAATTATCCAATCTTGTTTTACCCATAACTTCTTCATTTTAAATCCGTTTTGAGTGAATCAAATTGCTATGGTTTCATATTGAACTATATTTTATGAATCTAAACAGAAAAAGTATAGGTTTATAGTCGGAAAAATAAGTTACAAGTCGTTTTTGTAAAGGTAGTCATTTCAGTCGAAAGAACGACGTCTAGATGACTATTTTAGAAAACATACTTCCACTTTGAGTTTAACCATAATTTTTGGATATAGTTTCATGTTCATAATAAAAATAATTTTCTCAGAATAACAACTTTTAAATCAAAGTTTATCATAGTTTTTAATTAACTAACCCAAAACAGACCGCGGTGTTACTACGACGGCGTAAATCCGGTTTTACAGTGTTTTTCGTGTTTCCAGGTTTTAAATCATTAAGTTAGCATATCATATAGATATAGAACATGTGTTTAGTTGATTTTAAAATTCAAGTTAGAAGGATTAACTTTTGTTTGCGAACAAGTTTAGAATTAACTAAACTATGTTCTAGTGATTACGAGTTTAAACCTTCGAATAAGATAGCTTTATATGTATGAATCGAATGATGTTATGAACATCATTACTACCTTAAGTTCCTTGGATAAACCTATTGGAAAAGAGAAAAATGGATCTAGCTTCAACGGATCCTTGGATGGCTCGAAGTTCTTGAAGCAGAATCATGACACGAAAACAAGTTCAAGTAAGATCATCACTTGAAATAAGATTGTTATAGTTATAGAAATTGAACCAAAGTTTGAATATGATTATTACCTTGTATTAGAATGATAACCTACTGTAAGAAACAAAGATTTCTTGAGGTTGGATGATCACCTTACAAGATTGGAAGTGAGCTAGCAAACTTGAAAGTATTCTTGATTTTATGTAACTAGAACTTGTAGAATTTATGAAGAACACTTAGAACTTGAAGATAGAACTTGAGAGAGATCAATTAGATGAATAAAATTGAAGAATGAAAGTGTTTTTAGGTGTTTTTGGTCGTTGGTGTATGGATTAGATATAAAGGATATGTAATTTTGTTTTCATGTAAATAAGTCATGAATGATTACACTTATTTTTGTAATTTTATGAGATATTTCATGCTAGTTGCCAAATGATGGTTCCCACATGTGTTAGGTGACTCACATGGGCTGCTAAGAGCTGATCATTGGAGTGTATATACCAAGAGTACATACATCTAAAAGCTGTGTATTGTACGAGTACGAATAGGGGTGCATACGAGTAGAATTGTTGATGAAACTGAACGAGGATGTAATTGTAAGCATTTTTGTTAAGTAGAAGTATTTTGATAAGTGTATTGAAGTCTTTCAAAAGTGTATAAATACATATTAAAACACTACATGTATATACATTTTAACTGAGTCGTTAAGTCATTGTTAGTTGTTACATGTAAGTGTTGTTTTGAAACCTTTAGGTTAACGATCTTGTTAAATGTTGTTAACCCAATGTTTATAATATCAAATGAGATTTTAAATTATTATATTATCATGATATTATCATGTATGAATATCTCTTAATATGATATATATACATTAAATGTCTTTACAATGATAATCGTTACATATATGTCTCGTTTAAAAATCATTAAGTTAGTAGTCTTGTTTTTACATATGTAGTTCATTGTTAATATACTTAATGATATGTTTACTTATCATAGTATCATGTTAACTATATATATATCCATATATATGTCATCATATAGTTTTTACAAGTTTTAACGTTCGTGAATCACCGGTCAACTTGGGTGGTCAATTGTCTATATGAAACATATTTCAATTAATCAAGTCTTAACAAGTTTGATTGCTTAACATATTGGAAACATTTAATCATGTAAATATCAATCTCAATTAATATATATAAACATGGAAAAGTTCGGGTCACTACAGTACCTACCCGTTAAATAAATTTCGTCCCGAAATTTTAAGCTGTTGAAGGTGTTGACGAATCTTCTGGAAATAGATGCGGGTATTTCTTCTTCATCTGATCTTCACGCTCCCAGGTGAACTTGGGTCCTCTACGAGCATTCCATCGAACCTTAACAATTGGTATCTTGTTTTTGCTTAAGTCTTTTAACCTTACGATCCATTATTTCGACGGGTTCTTCGATGAATTGAAGTTTTTCGTTGATTTGGATTTCATCTAACGGAATAGTGAGATCTTCTTTAGCAAAACATTTCTTCAAATTCGAGACATGGAAAGTGTTATGTACAACCGCGAGTTGTTGAGGTAACTCAAGTTGGTAAGCTACTGGTCCAACACGATCAATAATCTTGAATGGTCCAATATACCTTGGATTTAATTTCCCTCGTTTGCCAAATCGAACAACGCCTTTCCAAGGTGCAACTTTAAGCATGACCATCTCTCCAATTTCAAATTCTATATCTTTTCTTTTAATGTCAGCGTAGCTCTTTTGTCGACTTTGGGCGGTTTTCAACCGTTGTTGAATTTGGATGATCTTCTCGGTAGTTTCTTGTATAATCTCCGGACCCGTAATCTGTCTATCCCCCACTTCACTCCAACAAATCGGAGACCTGCACTTTCTACCATAAAGTGCTTCAAACGGCGCCATCTCAATGCTTGAATGGTAGCTGTTGTTGTAGGAAAATTCTGCTAATGGTAGATGTCGATCCCAACTGTTTCTGAAATCAATAACACATGCTCGTAGCATGTCTTCAAGCATTTGTATCGTCTTTTCGCTCTGCCCATCAGTTTGTGGATGATAGGCAGTACTCATGTCTAGACGAGTTCCTAATGCTTGCTGTAATGTCTGCCAGAATCTTGAAATAAATCTGCCATCCCTATCAGAGATAATAGAGATTGGTATTCCATGTCTGGAGATGACTTCCTTCAAATACAGTCGTGCTAACTTCTCCATCTTGTCATCTTCTCTTATTGGCAGGAAGTGTGCTGATTTGGTGAGACGATCAACTATTACCCAAATAGTATCAAAACCACTTGCGGTCCTTGGCAATTTAGTGATGAAATCCATGGTAATGTTTTCCCATTTCCATTTCGGGATTTCGGGTTGTTGAAGTAGACCTGATGGTTTCTGATGCTCAGCTTTGACCTTAGAACAAGTCAAACATTCTCCTACGTATTTAGCAACATCGGCTTTCATACCCGGCCACCAAAAATGTTTCTTGAGATCCTTGTACATCTTCCCCGTTCCAGGATGTATTGAGTATCTGGTTTTATGAGCTTCTCTAAGTACCATTTCTCTCATATCTCCAAATTTTGGTACCCAAATCCTTTCAGCCCTATACCGGGTTCCGTCTTCTCGAATATTAAGATGCTTCTCCGATCCTTTGGGTATTTCATCCTTTAAATTTCCCTCTTTTAAAACTCCTTGTTGCGCCTCCTTTATTTGAGTAGTAAGGTTATTATGAATCATTATATTCATAGATTTTACTCGAATGGGTTCTCTGTCCTTCCTGCTCAAGGCATCGGCTACCACATTTGCCTTCCCCGGGTGGTAACGAATCTCAAAGTCGTAATCATTCAATAATTTAATCCACCTACGCTGCCTCATATTCAGTTGTTTCTGATTAAATATGTGTTGAAGACATTTGTGGTCGGTATATATAATACTTTTAACCCCATATAAGTAGTGCCTCCAAGTCTTTAATGCAAAAACTACCGCGCCTAATTCCAAATCATGCGTCGTATAATTTTGTTCGTGAATCTTCAATTGTCTAGACGCATAAGCAATCACCTTCGTTCGTTGCATTAATACACAACCGAGACCTTGCTTTGATGCGTCACAATAAATCACAAAATCATCATTCCCTTCAGGCAATGACAATATAGGTGCCGTAGTTATCTTTTTCTTCAATAACTGAAACGCTTTCTCTTGTTCATCATTCCATTCAAATTTCTTCCCTTTATGCGTTAATGCAGTCAGGGTTTTGCTATTCTGGAAAAGTCTTAGATGAACCTTCTGTAGTAACCAGCTAGTCCTAAAAACTGGCGTATGTGTTTCGGAGTTTTTGGGGTTTCCCACTTTTCAACAGTTTCTATCTTTGCCGGATCCACCTTAATACCTTCTTTGTTCACTATGTGACCGAGGAATTGAACTTCTTCCAACCAAAATGCACACTTTGAAAACTTAGCGTACAATTCTTCCTTCCTGAATACTCCTAACACCTTTCTCAAATGTTCACCGTGTTCTTGGTCATTCTTTGAGTAAATAAGTATGTCATCAATGAAAACAATGACAAACTTGTCAAGGTATGGTCCACACACTCGGTTCATAAGGTCCATGAACACAGCTGGTGCATTAGTTAAACCAAACGGCATGACCATAAACTCGTAATGACCGTAACGTGTTCTGAAAGCAGTCTTTGGAATATCATCTTCTTTCACCCGCATTAGATGATACCCGGAACGTAAGTCAATCTTTGAATAAACAGACGAGCCTTGTAGTTGATCAAATAAGTCGTCGATTCTCGGTAGTGGGTAGCGGTTCTTGATGGTAAGTTTGTTCAACTCTCGGTAGTCGATACACAACCTGAATGTACCATCTTTCTTCTTGACAAACAAAACAGGAGCTCCCCACGGTGATGTGATTGGTCGAATGAAACCACGCTCTAAAAGTTCTTGTAATTGGCTTTGCAGTTCTTTCATCTCGCTGGGTGCGAGTCTGTAAGGAGCACGAGCTATTGATGCAGCTCCTGGTACAAGATCTATTTGAAATTCAACGGATCGATGTGGGGGTAATCCCGGTAATTCTTTCGGAAATACATCAGGAAATTCTTTTGCAATGGGAGCATCATTGATGCTCTTTTCTTCAGTTTGTACTTTCTCGACGTGTGCTAGAACAGCATAGCAACCTTTTCTTATTAGTTTTTGTGCCTTCAAATTACTAATAAGATGTAGCTTCGTGTTGCCCTTTTCTCCGTACACCATTAAGGGTTTTCCTTTTTCTCGTATAATACGAATTGCATTTTTGTAACAAACGATCTCTGCTTTCACTTCTTTCAACCAGTCCATACCGATTATCACATCAAAACTCCCTAACTCTACTGGTATCAAATCAATCTTAAATGTTTTGCTAACCAGTTTAATTTCTCGATTCCGACATATATTATCTGCTGAAATTAATTTACCATTTGCTAATTCGAGTAAAAATTTACTATCCAAAGGCGTCAATGGACAACTTAATTTAGCACAAAAATCTCTACTCATATAGCTTCTATCCGCACCCGAATCAAATAAAACGTAAGCAGATTTATTGTCAATAAGAAACGTACCCGTAACAAGCTCCGGGTCTTCTTGTGCCTCTGCCGCATTTATATTGAAAACTCTTCTGCGGCCTTGTCCATTCGTGTTCTCCTGGTTCGGGCAATTTCTAATAATGTGGCCCGGTTTTCCACATTTATAACAAACTACATTGGCATAACTTGCTCCGACACTACTTGCTCCGCCATTACTCGTTCCGACACCATTTGTTCCTTTCGTTCTATTAACCCCTGGTCCGTAGACCTCACACTTCGCCGCGCTATGACCATTCTTTTACACTTGTTGCAAAATTTGGTGCAGAACCCCGAGTGATACTTTTCACACCTTTGGCATAGCTGCTTCTGATTGTTGTTGTTGTTGCGGTTATTATTGTTGTTGGGATGATTGTTGTAGTTGCTGTTGTTGTTGTTGTTGTTGTTGTTGTTGTTGTTGGGCCGTTTGTTGTAGTTGCGATTGATGTTGCGATTGTTGGGATAATTGTTGCGATTATTGTTGTAATTGCTGTTGTTGTTGTATTGGTGATTCTTATCACCGTTTTCCTCCCACTTTCTTTTGACTTGCTTCAGATTGGCCTCTTCAGCAGTCTGTTCTTTAATTCTTTCTTCAATCTGGTTCACTAGTTTGTGAGCCATTCTACATGCCTGTTGTATGGAGGCGGGCTCGTGTGAACTTATATCTTCTTGTATTCTTTCCGGTAATCCTTTCACAAACGCGTCGATCTTCTCTTCCTCATCTTCGAATGCTCCCGGACACAATAGGCACAATTCTGTGAATCGTCTTTCGTACGTGGTAATATCAAATCCTTGGGTTCGTAACCCTCTAAGTTTTGTCTTGAGCTTATTGACCTCGGTTCTGGGACGGTACTTCTCGTTCATCAAGTGCTTGAATGCTGACCACGGTAGTGCGTACGCATCGTCTTGTCCCACTTGCTCTAGATAGGTATTCCACCATGTTAACGCAGAACCTGTGAAGGTATGCGTAGCGTACTTCACTTTGTCCTCTTCAGTACACTTACTTATGTCAAACACCGATTCGACCTTCTCGGTCCACCGTTTCAATCCGATCGGTCCTTCGGTTCCATCAAATTCCAAAGGTTTGCAGGCAGTGAATTCTTTGTAGGTGCATCCTACACGATTTCCTGTACTGCTAGATCCAAGGTTATTGTTGGTATGTAGCGCAGCCTGTACTGTGGCTATGTTTGAAGCTAGAAAAGTACGGAATTCCTCTTCATTCATATTCACGGTGTGTCGAGTAGTCGGTGCCATTTCCTTCAAAATAGTCAAATGGAACAAGTTAATCATACAGAATATTAAGAGTAGTTAATAGTATTTCGTAGCATAATATGAACTCATTTATAAAATCTTTTTCTTCATATTAGCATTTTATAAGTTTAAATTCGGGTAGTACCTATCCGTTAAGTTCATACTTAGTAGCTAATATACAATTCAACTACTACAATTCTATATGAAAAACTGATTATAATAATATTTCGTGTTCAAACTTTTACACAATATTTTACAAACTTACAATACCGCTTATTTTACATATAGCATGAAATATAGCACACAATAAATTTGATACAAGATGGTTGTGAAGATAATTCTAGCTAGTACACAAGTCGTTCAGCAAAGGCAATAAAGACACGTAATTCATACGTCCAGAAACAAGTCATGCATTCTGGTTTTACTAGGATTACTTCCCATCCTTGGTCTTGTGGAACATAACCGTTATGGCCGTTGATAAGACAGCGTGTTGTAACGTCGTCAAAGAGACGAGGGTTACGTAATGTCCAACAGTCCCGTAACAATCTAAAAACCTCATTTCTTACCCCAATTACCGACTCCGTCACTTGTGGGAACGTTTTGTTTAATAGTTGTAGCCCGATGTTCTTGTTCTCACTTTGGTGAGAAGCGAACATTACTAATCCGTAAGCATAACATGCTTCTTTATGTTGCATGTTAGCCGCTTTTTCTAAATCACGAAGTCCAATATTCGGATATATTGAGTCAAAATAATTTCTTAACCCATTGCGTAAAATAGCATTTGGGTTCCCCGCAATATATGCGTCAAAGTAAACACATCGTAACTTATGGATTTCCCAATGTGATATCCCCCATCTTTTGAACGAAAGCCTTTTATAAACCAAGGCATTCTTGGAACGTTCTTCGAATGTCTTACAAACTGATCTCGCCTTAAATAGTTGTGCCGAAGAATTCTGACCGACTCTAGACAAGATTTCATCAATCATGTCTCCGGGTAGGTCTCTTAAAATATTGTGTTGTCTATCCATTTTGTGTTTTTATACTGTAAAATAGACAAGAGTTAGATTCATAAAAAAAATACTTATTAATACAAGCAATTTTTACATATATCATAAAGCATAAGCACACTATATTACATATATTACACCACACGAATACAACTATCTTATTCCAACTCGCTTGTTTCTTCTTCTTCGGTTTTGGTTCGTTTTACCAAGTTTTTAGGGATATATGATGTTCCCCTAATACGAGCCGTCGTTTTCCACATTGGTTTAGAAAAACCTGGTGGTTTAGAGGTTCTCGGGTCATTGTTACAACTTAAGGACTTCGGGGGTTGACGATACATATAAAGTTCATCGGGGTTGGAATTAGATTTCTCTATTTTTATGCCCTTTCCCTTATTATTTTCTTTTGCCTTTTTAAATTCAGTTGGGGTAATTTCTATAACATCATCGGAATTCTCGTCGGAATCCGATTCATCGGAGAATTGGTAATCCTCCCAATATTTTGCTTCCTTGGAGGAAACACCATTGACCATAATTAACCTTGGTCGGTTGGTTGAGGATTTTCTTTTACTTAACTGTTTTATTATTTCCCCCACCGGTTCTATTTCTTCATCCGGTTCCGATTCTTCTTCCGGTTCTGATTCTTCTTCCGGTTCCGACTCTTCTTCCGGTTCCTCTTCGGGAACTTGTGAATCAGTCCACGAATCATTCTAATTTACATTCGACTCTTCATTATTATTATTAGGTGAGTCAATGGGACTTGTTCTAGAGGTAGACATCTATCACATAATATCAAACGCGTTAAGAGATTAATATATCACATAATATTCACATGTTAAAAATATATAGTTTCCAACAAAATTTGTTAATCAATCATTTTTCAAGTAAACACGGTCGAAGTCCAGACTCACTAATGCATCCTAACAAACTCGATAAGACACACTAATGCAAAATTCTGGTTCTCTAAGACCAACGCTTGGATACCAACTGAAATGTCCCGTTCTTATTGATTAAAAACGTTCCATATTAATTGATTTCGTTGCGAGGTTTTGACCTCTATATGAGACGTTTTTCAAAGACTGCATTCATTTTAAAACAAACCATAACCTTTATTTCTTCAATAAAGGTTTAAAAAGCTTTACGTAGATTATCAAATAATGATAATCTAAAATATCCTGTTTACACATGACCATTACATAATGGTTTACAATACAAATATGTTACAACAAAATAAGTTTCTTGAATGCAGTTTTTACACAATATCATACAAGCATGGACTCCAAATCTCGTCCTTATTTAAGTATGCGACAGCGGAAGCTCTTAATAATCACCTGAGAATAAACATGCTTAAAACGTCAACAAAAATGTTGGTGAGTTATAGGTTTAACCTATATATATCAAATCATAATAATAGACCACAAGATTTCATATTTCAATACACATCCCATACATAGAGATAAAAATCATTCATATGGTGAACACCTGGTAACCGACATTAACAAGATGCATATATAAGAATATCCCCATCATTCCAGGACACCCTTCGGATATGATATAAATTTCGAAGTACTAAAGCATCCGGTACTTTGGATGGGGTTTGTTAGGCCCAATAGATCTATCTTTAGGATTCGCGTCAATTAGGGTGTCTGTTCCCTAATTCTTAGATTACCAGACTTAATAAAAAGGGGGATATTCAATTTCGATAATTCAACCACAGAATATAGTTTCACGTACTTGTGTCTATTTTGTAAATCATTTATAAAACCTGCATGTATTCTCATCCCAAAAATATTAGATTTTAAAAGTGGGACTATAACTCACTTTCACAGATTTTTACTTCGTCGAGAAGTAAGACTTGGCCACTGGTTGATTCACGAACCTATAACAATATATACATATATATCAAAGTATGTTCAAAATATATTTACAACACTTTTAATATATTTTGATGTTTTAAGTTTATTAAGTCAGCTGTCCTCGTTAGTAACTACAACTAGTTGTCCACAGTTAGATGTACAGAAATAAATCGGTAAATATTATCTTGAATCAATCCACGACCCAGTGTATATGTATCTCAGTATTGATTACAACTCAAACTATATATATTTTGGAATCAACCTCAACCCTGTATAGCTAACTCCAACATTCACATATAGAGTGTCTATGGTTGTTCCGAAATATATATAGATGTGTCGACATGATAGGTCGAAACATTGTATACGTGTCTATGGTATCTCAAGATTACATAATATACAATACAAGTTGATTAAGTTATGGTTGGAATAGATTTGTTACCAATTTTCACGTAGCTAAAATGAGAAAAATTATCCAATCTTGTTTTACCCATAACTTCTTCATTTTAAATCCGTTTTGAGTGAATCAAATTGCTATGGTTTCATATTGAACTCTATTTTTCTGAATCTAAACAGAAAAAGTATAGGTTTATAGTCGGAAAAATAAGTTACAAGTCGTTTTTGTAAAGGTAGTCATTTCAGTCGAAAGAACGACGTCTAGATGATCATTTTAGAAAACATACTTCCACTTTGAGTTTAACCATAATTTTTGGATATAGTTTCATGTTCATAATAAAAATTATTTTCTCAGAATAACAACTTTTAAATCAAAGTTTATCATAGTTTTTAATTAACTAACCCAAAACAGCCCGCGGTGTTACTACGACGGCGTAAATCCGGTTTTACGGTGTTTTTCGTGTTTCCAGGTTTTAAATCATTAAGTTAGCATATCATATAGATATAGAACATGTGTTTAGTTGATTTTAAAAGTCAAGTTAGAAGGATTAACTTTTGTTTGCGAACAAGTTTAGAATTAACTAAACTATGTTCTAGTGATTACAAGTTTAAACCTTCGAATAAGATAGCTTTATATGTATGAATCGAATGATGTTATGAACATCATTACTACCTTAAGTTCCTTGGATAAACCTACTGGAAAAGAGAAAAATGGATCTAGCTTCAACGGATCCTTGGATGGCTCGAAGTTCTTGAAGCAGAATCATGACACGAAAACAAGTTCAAGTAAGATCATCACTTGAAATAAGATTGTTATAGTTATAGAAATTGAACCAAAGTTTGAATATGATTATTACCTTGTATTAGAATGATAACCTACTGTAAGAAACAAAGATTTCTTGAGGTTGGATGATCACCTTACAAGATTGGAAGTGAGCTAGCAAACTTGAAAGTATTCTTGATTTTATGTAACTAGAACTTGTAGAATTTATGAAGAACACTTAGAACTTGAAGATAGAACTTGAGAGAGATCAATTAGATGAAGAAAATTGAAGAATGAAAGTGTTTGTAGGTGTTTTTGGTCGTTGGTGTATGGATTAGATATAAAGGATATGCAATTTTGTTTTCATGTAAATAAGTCATGAATGATTACTCATATTTTTGTAATTTTATGAGATATTTCATGCTAGTTGCCAAATGATGGTTCCCACATGTGTTAGGTGACTCACATGGGCTGCTAAGAGCTGATCATTAGAGTGTATATACCAATAGTACATACATCTAAAAGCTGTGTATTGTACGAGTACGAATACGGGTGCATACGAGTAGAATTGTTGATGAAACTGAACGAGGATGTAATTGTAAGCATTTTTGTTAAGTAGAAGTATTTTGATAAGTGTATTGAAGTCTTTCAAAAGTGTATAAATACATATTAAAACACTACATGTATATACATTTTAACTGAGTCGTTAAGTCATTGTTAGTTGTTACATGTAAGTGTTGTTTTGAAACCTTTAGGTTAATGATCTTGTTAAATGTTGTTAACTCAATGTTTATAATATCAAATGAGATTTTAAATTATTATATTATCATGATATTATCATGTATGAATATCTCTTAATATGATATATATACATTAAATGTCTTTACAACGATAATCGTTACATATATGTCTCGTTTAAAAATAATTAAGTTAGTAGTCTTGTTTTTACATATGTAGTTCATTGTTAATATACTTAATGATATGTTTACTTATCATAGTATCATGTTAACTATATATATATCCATATATATGTCATCATATAATTTTTGCAAGTTTTAACGTTCGTGAATCACCGGTCAACTTGGGTGGTCAATTGTCTATATGAAACATATTTCAATTAATCAAGTCTTAACAAGTTTGATTGCTTAACATGTTGGAAACATTTAATCATGTAAATATCAATCTCAATTAATATATATAAACATGGAAAAGTTCGGGTCACTACAATCCTTCCATTCAAATTTCTTCCCTTTATGCGTTAATGTAGTCAAGGGTTTTGCTATTTTGGAAAAATCTTGGATGAATCTTCTGTAGTAACCAGCCAATCCTAAAAATTGTCGTATATGCTTCGGAGTTTTCGGGGTTTCCCACTTTTCAACGGTTTCAATCTTTGCTGGATCCACCTGAATAACTTCTTTGTTCACTATGTGACCGAGGAATTGAACTTCTTCCTACCAAAATGCACACTTTGAAAATTTAGCGTACAGTTTTTCTTTCCTCAACAACTCTAGCACTTTTTTCAAATGTTCTTCGTGCTCTTGATCATTCTTTGAGTAAATAAGTATGTCATCGATGAAAACAATGACAAACTTGTCAAGGTATGGTCCACACACTCGGTTCATGAGGTCCATGAACACAGCTGGTGCGTTAGTCAACCCAAACGGCATAACCATAAACTCGTAATGACTGTAACACGTTCTGAAAGCAGTATTCGGAATATCATCCTCCTTCACCCGCATTTGATGATACCCATAACGTAAATCAATCTTCGAATAAACTGACGAGCCTTGTAGTTGATCAAATAAGTCGTCGATTCTCGGTAGTGGATAACGGTTATTGATGGTAAGTTTGTTCAACTCTCGGTAGTCGATACACAACCTGAATGTACCATCTTTCTTTTTCACAAACAAAATAGGAGCTCCCCATGGTGATGTACTTGATCGTATAAAACCACGTCCTAAAAGTTATTGTAGTTGGTTTTGGAGTTCCTTCATTTCACTGGGTGCGAGTCTGTATGGAGCACTAGCTATTGGTGCAGCTCCTGGTACAAGGTCTATTTGAAATTCAACGGATCGATGTGGGGGTAATCCCGGTAATTCTTTCGAAAATACATCGGGAAATTCTTTTGCGACAGGAACATCACTGATGTTCTTTTCTTCAGGTTTAACTTCGTCGATGTGTGCTAGAATGATGTAACAACCTTTTCTTATTAGTTTTTGCGCCTTCAAATTACTAATAAGATTTAACTTCGGGTTGCTCTTTTCTCCGTACACCATTAAGGGTTTTCCTTCTTTTCGTACAATGCGAATTACATTTTTGTAACATACGATCTCTGATCTCTCCTTTTTCAACCAGTCCATGCCAATTATCACATCAAAACTCCCTAACTCTACTGGTATCAAATCAATCTTAAACATTTCGCTAACCAGTTTAATTTCTCGATTCTGACATATTTTATCTGCCGAAATTAATTTACCGTTTGCTAATTCGAGTAAAAATTTATTATTCATAGGCGTCAATGGACCACTTAATTTAGCACAAAAATCTCTACTCATATAGCTTCTATCCGCACCCGAATCAAATAAAACATAAGCATGTTTTTCATCAATAAGAAACGTACCCGTAACAAGCTCTGGGTCTTCTTGAGCTTCTGCCGTATTAATATTGAAAACTCTTCCACGGCCTTGTCCATTAGTATTCCCCTGATTTGGGCATTTGTTTCTGATATGACCCGGCTTCCCACATCCATAACAAATAATGGCGGTATTATTTGTTCCGACATTATTTGTTCCTTTATTCTTGTTAGCCATTGGTCAGTAAACTTCACACTTCATCGTACCATGACCTTTTCTATTACACTTAGTACACGATGTCGTACAAAGCCTAGTCGGATGGTATCCTTCACACCTCTGGCATGGTTTCTGCCTCTGGTTGTTATTGTTGGGATTGTTGTTGTTGCGGTTGTTGTTATTGTTGGAACGGTTATTGTAGTTGTTGTAATTATTGTTGGGATTGTTATTGTTGTTGCGGTTAAAGTTGCAGTTGTGGTGGTATTTATTGCATTTGTAATTGCGATTATTGTTGTTGTTGTTGTTGTTGTAATGGTGACTCTTGTCACTGTTTTCTTCCCACTTCCTCTTGACTTGTTTCGTGTTGGCTTCTTCGGTCGCTTGCTCTTTAATTCTCCCCTCAATCTGATTTATGAGTTTATGAGCCATTCGACTTGCCTTCTGTATGGAAGCGGGCTCGTGTGAACTCACATCTTCTTGAATCCTTACTGGTAACCCTTTTACAAACGCGTCGATCTTCTCTTCTTCATCTTCGAACACTCCCGGACACAATAGGCACAACTCTGTGAATCGTCGTTCATATGTGGTAATGTCGGACCCTTGTGTTCGTAAATCTCTAAGTTCTACCTTGAGATTATTGACTTCGTTTCTAGGACGGTACTGCTCGTTCATCAATTGCTTGAATGCCGACCACGGTAGTGCGTAAGCAGCATTTTGTCCTACCTGTTCAAGATAGGTGTTCCACCATGTTAACGCCGTACCTGTGAAGGTATACGTAGCGTACTTAACTTTGTCCTCTTCAGTACACTTACTTATGGCAAACACCTATTCGACTTTCTCGGTCCACCGTTTCAATCCAATTGGTCCTTCGGTTCCATCAAATTCCAAAGGTTTGCAGGCAGTGAATTCTTTGTAGGAGCATCCTACAAGATTTCTTGTGGAATTTGTTCCACTGCTAGAACCAGAGTTATTGTTGTTATTTTGCATTGCAGCCTGCACTGCGGCTATGTTCGCAGCAAGGAAAACACGGAAGTCTTTCTCACTCATGTTCAAGTTCTGACGAGTTGTCAGTGCCATTTCGTTCAAAAATAGCTAAAAAAATTGAGTTAATCATATAGAATTTAAGAGTAGTCAATAGTATTTCATAGCATAATATGAACTTATTTATAAAAGCTTTTTCTCCATATTAGTAGCATTTTATGGTTTTAATTCGGGTAGTACCTACCCGTTAAGTTCATACTTAGTAGCTATTATAAAATTCAACTACTACGATTCTATATGAAAAACTTATTGCAATAATATTTCGCGTTCAAACTTTTATACAATATTTTATAAACATACAATACCACTATTATACATATAGGATGAAATATAGCACATAATATCTTTGCTACTTGGCAGCTATAAAGGCAATTCTAGTTAATACGCAAGTTGTTCAGCAAAAGAAATAAAGACACGTAATTCATAAGTCCAGAAACAAGTCGTGCATTCTGGTTTTACTAAGACGACTTCCCATCCTTGGTCTTGTGGGAAGTAACCGTTATGACCATTGGCTAGGCAGCATGTTGTAATGTCGTCAAAAGGACAAGGGTTTTGTAATGTCCAACAGCCTCGTAATAATCAAAAAATCTTGTTTCTCACCACAACTACTGAATCCGCACTTGTGGAAAAGTTTTATTCAAAAGTTGTAACCCGATGTTCTTTTTCTCACTTTGGTAAGAAGCGAATATCACTAACCCGTAAGTATAACATGCTTCTTTATATTGCATGTTAGAAGCTCTTTCTAACTCACGAAATCCTATGTTGAGATATGTTGAGTCAAAATAGGTTCTTAACCCGTAGCGTGAAATTGCATTTGGGTTCCCCGCATTTAACGCTTTAAAGAAAACACGGCGTAACTTATAGTCTCCCCAATGCGATATACCCCACCTATCAAAGGAAAGCCTTTTGTAAACTAAGGCATTTCTGGAAAGTCTTTCAAATGTTTGACAAGTTAATTTCGCCATAACTAAATGTGCTGATGAATTCTGACCGACTCTAGACAAGATTTCCTCAATCATATCCTCTGGTAGGTCTTCTAAAATATTCGGTTGTCTACCCTTAACATCCATTTTGTTTTTATACTGTAAAATAGACAAGGATTAGATTCATAAAAGATAATTAACAAACAATACAAACAATTTTTACATAGAGCATAAAAGTACAAGCACACTACAATACATATAATACATAACATAATTACAACCCTCTAATCTGAATCACTGGTTTCTTCTTCATCGGACTTGGTTCGTTTTCCTAATTTTCTAGAGATATATGGTGTTCCTCTAATACTAGCCGTTGTTTTCCACAATGGTTTAGAAAAACCTGGTGGTCTAGAGGTCCCCGGGTTATTGTTACATTTTAGTAAATACGGATGTTACCGATACATATAAAGTTCATCGGGATTGGAATCAGGTTTCTCTATTTTTATACCTTTTCCCCTATTATTTTCTTTTGCTTTATTAAATTGGGTCGAGGAAATTTCTATAACATCATCGGAATCCTCATCGGGATCCAATTCATCGGAAAATTGGTAATCTTCCCAATATTTTGCTTCATTGGCGGAAACACCATTGACATTTTTAACTTTGGTCCGTTGGTTGAGGATTTTATTTTATTTACTCGATTTACTGTAGGTATCAATATTTCTTCTTCTGGAACCTCTTCTTCTTCCGGTTCCTCCTCTTCCGGTTCCTACTCTTCCGGTTCCTCTTCTTCCGGTTCCTCCTCTTCCGGTTCCTCTTCGGGAATTTGTGAATCTTTCCAATATATATTCGACTCTTCATTGTTATTAGGTGAGTCGATGGGATTTGTACTAGAAGTAGACATCTATCACACAATATCAAACATGTTAAGAGATTAATTTATCACATAATATTTACATGTTACAATTTGTAGCTTCAAAAAAAAAAAATATTAAGCAATCATTTTTAAAGAAAACACGGTCGAAGTCCAGACTCACTAATGCATCCTAACAAACTCGATAAGATACACTAATGCAAATTTTCTGGTTCTCTAAGACCAACGCTCTGATACCAACTGAAATTTCCCGTTCATATTGATTATAAACGTTCCATATTAATTGATTTCATTGCGAGGTTTTGACCTCTATATGAGACATTTTTAAAAGACTGCATTCGTTTGTAAAACAACCCTGTATAGCTTTTTAAAACCTTTATCTATGAAATAAAGGTTATGGTTTGTTTTAAAAATGAATGCAGTCTTTGAAAAACATCTTATATAGAGGTCAAAACCTCGCAACGAAATCAATTAATATGGAACGTTTTTAATCAATAAGAACGGGACATTTCAGTTGGTATCCGAGCGTTGGTCTTAGAGGACCAGAATTTTGCATTAGTGTGTCTTATCGAGTTTGTTAGGATGCATTAGTGAGTCTGGACTCCGACCGTGTTTACTTGAAAAATGATTGCTTAACAAATTTTGTTGGAAACTATATATTTTTAACATGTGAATATTATGTGATATATTAATCTCTTAACGCGTTTGATATTATGTGATAGATGTCTACCTCTAGAACAAGTCCCATTGACTCACCTAATAATAATGAAGAGTCGAATGTAAATTGGAATGATTCGTGGACTGATTCACAAGTTCCCGAAGAGGAACCGGAAGAAGAGTCGGAACCGGAAGAAGAATCGGAACCGGAAGAAGAATCGAAACCGGATGAAGAAATAGAACCGGTGGGGGAAATAATAAAACGGTTAAGTAAAAGAAAATCCTCAACCAACCGACCAAGGTTAATTATGGTCAATGGTGTTTCCTCCAAGGAAGCAAAATATTGGGAGGATTACCAATTCTCCGATGAATCGGATTCCGACGAGAATTCCGATGATGTTATAGAAATTACCCCAACTGAATTTAAAAAGGCAAAAGAAAATAATAAGGGAAAGGGCATAAAAATAGAGAAATCTAATTCCAACCCCGATGAACTTTATATGTATCGTCAACCCCCGAAGTCCTTAAGTTGTAACAATGACCCGGGAACCTCTAAACCACCAGGTTTTTCTAAACCAATGTGGAAAACGACGGCTCGTATTAGGGGAACATCATATATCCCTAGAAACTTGGCAAAACGAACCAAAACCGAAGAAGAAGAAACAAGCGAGTCGAAATAAGATAGTTGTATTCGTGTGGTGTAATATATGTAATATAGTGTGCTTATGCTTTATGATATATGTAAAAATTGCTTGTATTAATAAGTATTTTTTTATGAATCTAACTCTTGTCTATTTTACAGTATAAAAACACAAAATGGATAGACAACCCAATATTTTAAGAGACCTACCCGGAGACATGATTGATGAAATCTTGTCTAGAGTCGGTCAGAATTCTTCGGCACAACTATTTAAGGCGAGATCAGTTTGTAAGACATTCAAAGAACGTTCCAAGAATGCCTTGGTTTATAAAAGGCTTTCGTTCGAAAGATGGGGGATATCACATTGGGAAATCCATAAGTTACGATGTGTTTACTTTGACGCATATATTGCGGGGAACCCAAATGCTATTTTACGCAATGGGTTA